>NW_007733169.1:51251-121951 GCF_000696425.1 Galeopterus variegatus | reverse complement strand
ACACAATAATCAACTACATTGTATATTGACAAAATAAAAATAATAATAAAAAAAAGAAATTGGGAAAAGATTACCCAGATACACACACACACACAAAAGAAAGAAAATAATCACTGGGTGAGCAGTACATGAAGTGTGAATTGAATTAAGTGATTTCAAAGATTGTTTCCAATTTGAAATTCTATGAGAAAGAAGAAATTCCTGTTTTATATTCTGGCTAAAAAATGATGTGAGAATTGGACAAGATGACATTAATATTTCTTTAGTACCTTTCATAATCATGATTTTTAGTAAACATTTCCCTGTCTTGGTAAATGTTATTCTAGAGAGAAAGAAAATTAATATCTCCTAACTCAAACTTCTCTTGTGGTCTCCTTTATTCCATTTTTATTATCATTCCTTCCACTCCATTAAATCCTTCAGTTTTTCTCTCACCATAAGTGTATGTATTTCTCTTATAACATCATACTGTCCTCCTCACTATAAAGTGGTGTTTTTAAGGCCAGAAACATTCTCATCTTTTTATCTCTGTATTTCTAGTATTAAGTACATATGAGGCATAGAGAAAGCACTCAATAAAATTTTATTTCTTGAATAACTGAAAAACCAGAAAAGAACCAGGTAAGATAAAGTAATTTGAATGTAATCTATAAAGCTAGCAATCTAAGTCTGAAGTAAACAAAAGAGTCAGATGCAGAATAGTAATGGCTAACACTTATGTAATGATTGTTATGAGTCAGGCACTTCTCTAAGCATACTAAATTTAATTTGGTCTTCTTAATCTTCACAAGAGTGCTGTAAGATGGACTCTATTTTTATCTTCATTGACAGGTAGGAAATTCAACTTCCTAATGTCATAAAGCCAATGAGTAACAATTGAGAACTAAATTTTGGCCAGCTCTCCAAAGTGAATCACCCATAATCACCATGTTACATCATGGAACCCAGAAATTTCAGGAGCTGTGAACAAGATCCAAGTGAGCACTCAAGAATCAGGGTGCATACACCTTGCATAGGTCAAAGTAAGTTAGTAGTTCTAACTAAATGGACAGAGGAGTACCAGGAGGAAATTAACCAAAACATAGATATCTTAGGTAGTGTAATGAGAAGGGCCATAAACTTAAGGACAAGTGATTGAATTTCTAACCTCAGCCTTATGTTGACTAGCAGTATGACTATATATGAGTTCCTCTGAGTCTCAGCTTTTTGTGTGGAAAATAACAAGGTTTGCCTATCTCATAATGAGTCCTCCCAGTCCCTTTGAAATTCTAAAGTAGTTTTCAAGAGTTCAGTCAGCAACTTTGAGACATAGACTAAAAATTCAGGCAAGGCAAATAATCAAAAGCCCAGCAAAATTGGTTTTAAAACTTGTAAAGTTTAGAACCTTGACAGTAATATGTCAGTGTAGTAACTTTAAGGTAACTATTACAAGAAGTCCTAGATAACTGAAGAGAGGTGCCTCCTTCCACTCTGAATTCTTAGGAAGTTTAAATTCTAGAAGCAGTAGAAAAAATATGTAAAACAAGATTGATCCTTGAATGAGACCATTTTTTTCTGTCCCCAGTATAAGACATGGGAAAACTAAGATTTCTTTAAGAACTGAGAAAGTATCATTTAAAAGATTGGGAATAATTACAGTACTTTCATAGGTTTATGTGAGTTTTAAGCATCACTTTTATAAATTCATTTTATGATGTGTATTAATTTCCAAGAGCTGCTATTTTAAAAAAGTATCACAAAATGGAAGGTAACAGAAATTTATTCTCTCTCAATTCTGAAGGCTAAAAGTCCAAAATCAAGTTGTCCACAGAGTCATGTCCTTTATAAAGTCTTTTTTTTTTTTTTAGAAGCAGTCTTATTTAATCAAAAAGCAAATTCCTCCTCAACAGAAAAATAAACACATCTAGTCAGTGTGTTTAGAAGTGAGATTTCTGTCCAAGGTCCTGAACTCCACTTTCAATCTATCTTCTTTTTTAAAAATTCGTTATGAATATCCATGGAGTACAAAGCTGACTGTCACCACTCCTGCCCAAGGTGTGATGGCTAGATCAATATTGGCAGCCTGCCCCTTACCCACAAATTGTGATTATACCCCGTTATGAAGTCTTTAGGGAAGAATCCTTCTTTGCCTCTTCATCTTCTGGAGTTTCTGACAATTGCTGGCATTCTTTGGTTTGTGGCAGCACAACTTTGATCTCTGCCTCCCTCTTCACATGACTTTCTTTCTCTGTGTCTCTTGTCTTTACATCTTGAGTTCTCCTCACTGTGTGTCTGTGTGTCTCAAAATCTCTCTCTTAGAAGGAAAACTCTGTCTGGATTAGGTTTCACCCTAATCTAGTCAGACCTTTTCTTAATTGAACTAGCTACATCTGCAAATTCAGAGTGGACTTAAATTTTGGGGGAACACTGCTATGGCCCCTCAAAATTCATACGTTGAAACCTAATACCTATTGTGGTGGTATGAAAAAATGGGGCCTTTAGGAGGTGATTAGGATGTAAGTGAGTCCTCATTAGTGAAATTAGTGATCTCATAAAGGAGGCCAAGGGAGCTTGTTTGCCCATCCTGCCATGTGAGGATGCAGCAAAAAGTTATCATTTATGAGGAATGAGCGAGGGCTCTTGGCAACTGGCTCTTGGATTCTCAGGCTCTAGAACTGTGATCATTAAATTTTTGTGGCTTATAAATAATTCATTCTAAGGTATTTTGTTATAGTGGCCTGGATGGTCCAAAACAGAAATTGGCATTGAGCAGTGGGGTATTGCTATAACAAATACCTGAACATGTGGAAGTAGCTTCGGAACTAGGTAATGAGTAAAGGCTGCAAAAGCTTTGAAGTGCATGCTAGAAAAAGTCTATACTGTTGTGAATGAACTATAAAGTGTAATTATGCTGAGAGCTCAGAATTGGAGAGCTGTAGAGAGAGAGCCCAGTCTTCTTAGAGATTATCTAAGTGATTGTGATGAGAATGTGGGAAGAAATATGGATGGTAAAGGCCAGTCTAATGACGTCTTAGGCAGAATTGAGGAATATGCTATTGGGCATTGAAGGAAAGGTGATTCTTGTTACAAAGTGACAAAGAATGTGGCTGACTTATGTTCATGTCTTAGTATTCTGTAGAAGGAGAAACATGTGAGTAATAAAATAAAGTATTCAGTGAAAAAAATTCTCTAAACAAAGTGTTAAAGGAGTAGCATGGCATCTCTTGATTGTTTATAGTAAAATATTAGAAGAGAAAACAATTTAAAGACAATTTATAATGAAAAGAAAAGCAGACCTTAAAGATTTGAAAATTTCTCAGCCTGACCCTGTTGCAAAAAATAGAAAAATAAAAAAATAAAATCCATAGTTTGGAAAGAATACGAAGGGTGGGGCCAAGATTTATTACCTGTGCACTCCAGAGAGGCAGCCACTGTGGCCTGCACCATATTTTTGGGTCCAATGTCCAACCTTTATCTCCATCCAATATATGAAATAAAAGAAAGAACACTCCTTCAGAAATCAAGAGCTAAAGGTTTCAGTATTGCTCCTAAAAACAGTAGAATCATGCATATTTCACAAAACTCTCAAAACTTTGCTTGCAAAAGCTGTTTAAGACATTATAATTTTAAAATGTTATGACAGAGCTAAAGGTTTCAGTATTGCTCCTAAAAACAGTAGAATCATGCATATTTCACAAAACTCTCAAAACTTTGCTTGCAAAAGCTGTTTAAGACATTATAATTTTAAAATGTTATGACAGAGCTAAAGGTTTCAGTATTGCTCCTAAAAACAGTAGAATCATGCATATTTCACAAAACTCTCAAAACTTTGCTTGCAAAAGCTGTTTAAGACATTATAATTTTAAAATGTTATGACATTAGATGCACCATTTGCATTTTTCACACTTACATGATAAACCTCAACCAGAGGAGGTAGCCAATTCCCAGCCCTTCCTTTCAGTTTTTCATTTGTTTGGCAGGCTGAGCCTCCTAACAACTCTTCTTTCTAACCGATACCTTTTCAGTTGGGCATTTAAATAAATCCCATATCCTCTTGTGCATGGAATCAAGCCAGAGATTATGTGGTGGTTCTGTCAAAGGATTAACCTTCCCACCATAATGCTTAAAACAATGATTGGAGGATTACTTCAGTTGGCCACTGCTCAGAGTGCAGGGTGGTGAAATATATGTCTTAACTCAGTAGACTTTGATAAGAGAGAGACTTTTTTGATTTAACCACAATGTTGTATAATGTGTTGGTTTGATAGTAGCCATCGATGAAGGAAACAAAAATTTGGTTGGAGTTATTTCAAAAATAATAAAATATTTTGCTGCTGTAAATATTATTATATGAATATAATACTATCCATATTTTAAACTGAAACAATAACAAAAAGGTGAAAATTAAAGAGTTTTTTTATACTCTCTTTGACCTTACATTACCATAATTTTTTAGTTAATATTTTATGTGAGGTAGAAAAGTAACATTTCTAACTTTCTAAAGGAGTTAATACTTATTGTTATATTACCAACAATATAGTGAGAGAGAAGCACTAATAGTATTAAGGGACAGAGGAAATGAATATTAGAAAATATGTTTATATTAAAATCAGGAAATAATGAAACAAAAAAACTGGTAAGAAGCTTATGTCTATTTAGAATAAAGCAAAACTGCAATTTTTCAGCTAGTGAAAATATTTTAAAATATTATGAAGTAGCAAAAGTAAATAGCATGTTTATCCTGTATTTGTAATTTTTGTGTCATATGTAGTGACAACTACACTTGGTGCCCCAATTTTTCTCTATAATAAGTATTTTAACCTATGGGTAGAAGTGTATGCATGTGTGTTGGTGTGTGTGTATTTAAATGGGAATAAATATATTTAAATGGGAATGTAATATTAGTGTTCACTTAAGGACATTTCAGTCAATAACAAATTACATATACAACAGTGGTTCCATATCATTATATTGGCTGTACCATATAGCGTAAGTGTGTGGTAGGCTACACCATCTAGGTTCGTGTAAGCAGTTTATGATGTTTGCACAATGACAGAATGGCCTAATGACACATTTTTCAGAATGTAGCCTTGTCATTAAGCAATGCATGACTACATATATATAATGTATTCCTACTTAGTGGGGAGGCTGTCAAAGTTTTTGAAAAAAAATCTACTTCATTGGCTCTCTTAAATTACCCTTCCAACTTTGTTTGTCACAATTTTTCTGTGTTCATTGTCAATCAAGTTGACATACCAACAATGCCATTTCATGCTATATTATCTGCTATTACACCTCTGTTTATATAGTTTCCCCTGGCCAGAATCCTATACTATAGCTGTTCATTTCTTATCATCTAGTTTAAATTCTTCTCTAGTATTTCAGGTACATTTACAAGTCATCTTCCACAGAGTTGACTATCATTACTTTTTATGCACTGCACTTTTTATAGGTGTTTCATGTATGGAAAACTTTTTGGTTCAAATCCTTTTTTTCCTCCTCACAACAATTATCCAGGGCTAGATATCTGATGTTCAATAAATCTACACTGAACAAAAGATTAAATAAACTTTAAGAAAGGTATTGTACAAAAGGTAAATAGGCTAAAAAGTTTAGGTGTCTCTCATTACATGTTCTTCACAGACAATATGGAGTTAGCTAAGGTGCATAAGCAATGTAAGGAAATTAGTGTAAATTCTTATTTCTTATTCCTTTAACACAATGAAACTAAAACAATTTCCAGATGCTAGGCTGCAAGTACCATAAGAAAATATTAGACAGGGTATCATTAAAAAGGCTCGGTGGAGGGAACAATAAAAGAACGAAGAGAACTTCAGAACTTCAAAGTATGTGAAAAAAAAAATAATGTAATATATGGGCAAGTGTGACAGATCCAGGAATATGTGATACTAACTCCTAATATCTAGTTTATTTACAGCTGGTTCCCAAAAGATACAGTATGCCTTACAAAAATATGACATTGCAGGAATACAATCTAAATTAGATTCAGGAATAAAAGTAAAAGAGGGAAAGAAAAGCTGTTGTAGTGATATTAAACGAAACTATTATCAGAGCTGTCTGAAAAAGAAATCAAAGTATAAAAGGCTATAGCCCTCCTACCAGATAGATTTCAATTTGAATCTAAGTTTTTAGAAGCTAAATAAAAAGATAAATCTGATCAATTTCATAATTTACAACATCCATGATAAAAGCAAACCAATTTACTCAAGAGAAGTGCAATTATTTCTTCTACTAAAACCTGAAAGAAATTTCTCCCAAGGGTCATCATAAAGAGGATGCTGTAAAATATAATGAAATATGCCTTGAACAATATCTTTATGATAGACACCAAGAAGAGTTTCATAGAGCTGATTTTTATTTTATGCCTCACTATATACTGATAGTCTAGCTGTACAATTCTGTGTGTAGTTTAATAGTGGCATAAATTTTCAAGTAACTAGAAAAAGAGATGAACAAAATCTTTTCAATATTCCTCAAAAACATTTTTATATTACAGTAGCTCTTTAGGAAAATTTGGTGGCACTAAATCTCAGAACATCTAATTCATAAGTAAATAGTTACTGGACATCTCTAATTTACAGGGAACACCACTGTATTAAACACAACTTTTTTGTGGAAACAACAATTTCTAAGATCAAAAGTAACTTTCAAATAATCTGTGATGACAATTGATATAAATAAATCACATTATTTACAAATTGTATTATTATTATACATTTCATGTGAATAACTGGCAGATGACCTGAAAGAAAGTTAAAGTTAACTTCCTCTTGTAAAAGCTGAAGGCTCTTCAGTTCCAAGGATACACCAATAATATGGGTGAGGTTTCTCCTCAGAAAATAAGTTTGAATCCGCTCTAACATACAGATTAATGGTCACTTGCTGAATGCTCTACTCTGTTTTAACATAGGTACATTGTCTTTTTTTGGAACAGTACTAGTCTCACTCTACTTCAAGTTTTGCAGTAAAATATGCATCATATTGAGATTTGTACCACAATCATGGCTTTAAGACTGTGATCTGAGAAGCCTTAGTTATATCATCCTTGGAGATGTCTCAGGAGACATTGGGGCAGAGGGGACAAAGAGAAGGCCAAACTTCAGGATTTCTGTCTTCTCTAACCATACATCACCCACATAAACCTTTCTGCTTAATTTTTTTTTTAAATTTTTGACAGGAAGTTTTAAAAATATATTTGAAAAACACTGTATTACTCTGTGCTGTTTCCACAATTTTATTTTTCTTTTCAAAAATCATCAATTCATCTATTGGATAAATTTGTACTGTTCCTCTGCTAGTTTCAAGGCTCTATGCCAGGATCTAGATATACAAGATTACACAGGTCTAAGTGCACCAAAGATGCGAGGCTACACTGGAGAGTTGGCCAGATCAAACGAAACTGGAGAGATAGCTTGAGAAACCCATATGCAATAGGTAGCCTTTGAATGAGTCTTGAAATATGACGGAAATTAGGAAAACAATGTGGATAAGAGCCAATTTAAGCAATGGAGTGAGTAAGGGATAAAATGTCAAGCAGAAGGGCAAATTGAGAAAAGAGTAAGTAGTTTTTTGTGATTTGAAGGCCAGTAAGAGACAAAATGAGGTATGAGAGTCAGAAGAGTCAGATCATGAAGAACCAGCATGCTTAAACAAGAAGTTTAGATCAAAAGATAAGGGGAGACAATAAAACAAAAAGCAAACAAACAAAAATTTTAAAGTTATGCCATGAGCACATTTATGATTTAGAAATAGCATTCCATCATTCTAGAGGGTACAATCGAGCAACTAAGAGCAGAGTCTGGTAGAGTAATTAGGAGGTTATGACAGCAATCTGGAAGAAAATAAAAGGGAATCTGAATTAAGCCAAAGAAATTGCCGTAAGAGGAAAGAGGTATGAGAGATAATAAGCGGATGGAACATGAGGGATTTTGTGACTTCTATGTCCTATCTGTCCTGTTTTTCCCTTGTGAATAAACAAAATCTACACACACGTATATATAGACACACATACACACACACACACATATATACATATATATATATGTATATATGTGTGTGTGTGTGTATGTGTGTCTATATATACGTGTGTGTAGATTTTGTTTATTCACAAGGGAAAAACAGGACAGATAGGACATAGAAGTCACAAAATCCCTCATGTTCCATCCGCTTATTATCTCTCATACCTCTTTCCTCTTACGGCAATTTCTTTGGCTTAATTCAGATTCCCTTTTATTTTCTTCCAGATTGCTGTCATAACCTCCTAATTACTCTACCAGACTCTGCTCTTAGTTGCTCGATTGTACCCTCTAGAATGATGGAATGCTATTTCTAAATCATAAATGTGCTCATGGCATAACTTTAAAATTTTTGTTTGTTTGCTTTTTGTTTTATTGTCTCCCCTTATCTTTTGATCTAAACTTCATATATATATATATGTGTGTGTGTGTGTGTGTATATATATATATATATATATATATATATGCAGTCAAGCTTTTAAAAATATGAAATGTTATTCTTTTCATATTCACCAAATCTTACATAGCAGTACACTGAAACTTGAACATTAATCACTTACTATATTCTGCCTGCATAACAAAGCTCAACATTATAATCCTCCAGTTATTACAAGATCTGTGCTGCCTCAGATACATTTACACTTCATTTGCAATGACAATGCTTTCATCTTAACAGCTTCTAGTTTCTGAAGGATTGAGTCTCAAGGATTATGTTATAATGAGAACAAAGCTTATTGACTACTTTTCTCATTTCTTTCTGAGATGCTTTACTAGCTAAATAAAAGTGAAGCAGAATTTATTCCAAGATGTTTTCTCCCTGCAGGAGAACATAATGGAAGTTATCAGAAATCAAGAGTTTTTACTCCTTCCAGCTGAAGAGCTCCATAAACTATTGGCCAGTGATGATGTAAATGTTCCTGATGAAGAAACCATCTTCCATGCATTGATGATGTGGGTCAAGTATGACATGCAGAGGAGGTGCAATGACCTGAGTATGCTTCTTGCTTTTATAAGATTGCCACTGCTTCCACCACAGGTAACTATGTGATGCTGTTTTAATAGATACTACTACTGAAAAGCTTTTTTATTGAAAGTAAACCTCACAACACATTTTTAATTTTTATTTACATTTTTCAAGTTTTAAACAAATACTCTTTAAATATAAATTTGATGGTGGAAAAAAGAAGAGCGATGAATTATGGGTCTGAATACCATCTCTGCTACTTACTGACATTACTTAAATTCTCTGATATTCAGTTTCTTTACCTATAAAATATGATCATACTGACACAAGCGTTCTGTGAAGAACAATCAGACAGTATATGTAAAAGAGCTAATCATGATATAATATCTTTCTATCTATTTATATCATCTACCTACCTATAAATATTGACCTAAGATGCAATAATGTGATCATTCTTTGATGAAAATACACATATAGTGGTATTTATAAGACTCAAATACATGATATTTTATCCTCTACAGAGGGATAAGATGTATTCCTGAATGGTAGTTATGAGGCAACAGCACATGCCAATTAGAATTAAGGAATCTTTGATATTTGGAGCTAAAGACAATCCAGACACCGAGTGATCCAACCCTCCCATTTTAATTGATGAGAACACTTTAGAAAAATTGATAAGAATACTAAGTTCACTCTGCTTATAAGAGAAAAAATAGCTACTTCTCTCTGATTCTGAGTCCTGTATCTTAAAATAACTTTGAATGTTACAAAAGTATCTATGCACAGCATTGTTAATCCAGGGTTTCTAGCTTCTTGGGCTATGCAAAAATAAACTTAAAGGTGAATCTGATCTCTGAATTTATAGATAAAATAGCTTGTGCATATATTTTGTGTGAGGGAGACAGAAGGCCTATACTGTTCATCAGATTTTTCATTAGGATCCAAATCACCATCAAAATTTTCATTAATCCAAATATTACTCAGAATGTAAGAGGTAGAATCAGGACATCAGAAAAGAATAAGCAAATTAGAAATGTTAATAGCAAGGCCAGAGTGATATTTATGGTCATATATTAAAAGTTAAAAGTTAAGAAGACATCACTGTAGGAAGTTGAGGGAGAATAAAAATAAAGCTTTATAAGTAAAATAACAATAGTGTTTTATTTGGCTTCTGAGATGAGTAAAGAAGTGAAAACAGAGGGAAAGAATTTATGGAAGTCTTGCCTAGACAAATTTTATGAACTTACTGTAGCACCAGGCTCTTACAGAGAAATGAAAGATGTGTTTAGGTAACTGGACAAAGAATAAATTGTGATTCTGAACACTGGATTTTCCCAAATTTCCCATCCTAGGTTCCGACACCAGATATTTTCAGAGTCTACGAGTGTTCTCCGGGAAGAAATGGCCAGTGCTTATGATTAACCACTTGTATTAGTCTTTCTGTTGCTTATAACAAAATACCTGCAACTGGGTGTTTTGTAAGAAAGGAAATATTTATTGCTTACAGCTTCAGAGTCTTGGAAGTCCAAAATCCAGGGAACACATCTGGTGAGGTGACTCTACAGCGATGCAGGGTGTCAGATGGTGAGAATGGTAGAGCAGAGAGAGCTAACTTCTCACTCCTTATCCTTTTTAAGGCCTCAGAACCACACCCCTAACCACCATTAAACCATCAATTTATTAATCCATTTATTAGGGCATAGTCTTCATAATGTAATAACTTCTTCAAGGCTCCACCTTTCAATTACCATAATATGATTTCCCACCCTCCTAATACTGTCACGGTATGAACTTTGAGGGACACAATTCAATCCAAAGCACCAATGATAGCCAATGATAGGCAGATGGCCACTATCCAGTGACAGATGGTGTGGCAATGGGTCTCTTTGACCCTGGCATAGCCATTACAGTCCACCAATTCAAGTGTTTGTTAAAATGTGGGGAGCTCAGAATTAAATTGGTGCTCAGAAATTATCAGAAATAGTAGGACACATTCCACAGGAGACGAGGGCTCTGTTTTCTTGTGGTATATCTTGCCTTCATGTCCTCTTTCCCTACTCTCTGTCATCAGTTGTGGGAAGATGCTCCCATCAGAATATGTTATTTAAACTTTTACATCAGCACAGAGATGTACTTCCTATTGGCTTATTCACTCCTAAGTCTACACATGACTCATGGAATATTTTTTCTTTTATTTTTTTTTCCAAAAGATTAAAATAGTTAAATGTAAAATATGAAACAATGAAAGAATTTCTAACCCTGACTCAAAATCCAGAAGCCATAAAAGCAAATATTGATAACAGAAATGACAAATTGGGAATAATTATCTGTCATTAGTATCACAAAGAGCTACTCTTCCTAACTTTTTAAAAAATTTTATCAATATGCAATGTAGTTGATTTAACTTTGTAATATTTTAATTTTTTAAATTTAATAGCTAATTTAATACTATGGAGATATTTTCTGTGCATTTATTTATTATTGGCAATGTAAAACATTATTTTCTGCATTTGTTTTCTGATCATTTCTCATCTCAGGTGAATAGTCTGTACCTATGTTTTGCACACGTTAGTCTTTGGTTTCCCAATAATTCTATCACCCTGAAAGTGTTCCTTATATAATATAGACAGGGTTCTTACATTTATTGCAAATATTTTTCACAGCATATTTTTGTCCTTTATATTTGTATGCATTATGTTCCACAAAGTTTTAGTTTTTTTATACATTAAATATTTACCTTTTTAAATAAATAATAAATATAATTTTTTAAAATAATGTAATGATTGTACATATTTATGGGGTACAGAGTTATATTTAAATACTTGTACACAATGTGTGATGATCATACTAGGGTCATTAGCATATGTGTCATCAAAAATATTTATCTTTTCTTCATGATGAGAACATTTGAGCTTTTCTCTTCTAGCCATTGAAAACTTACAATTGGTTCAGCTGCTGTATCTTGCTAGGTGAAGCAATATTTATTAGCATTAAGAAATAAAATATTTTTGTTTTAGTAAAACTAAATAGTAAAAGTTTTTTAAATTAAATTTTATTACAGGTGTCCAATAGGCATAAACATAGTATATATCTATTTTCCACTCCTCACATTTCAAGTTGGGGCTATTACACACATAACTTTATATATACTTTCAAGCAACAATGTGCAGGAGAAAAGAGTAAAAAATACTTTTTCTCATAAAATTTCTTTGGATATAGAAAGGGCTTTTACTTCCATAACTAATTTTAATGAATTGTGTTTCATTGAATTTCCAATTGTGGAAACACAGATGCAAGGTAAGGATTATTAATTGTATTGCGCAGAGAGAGAAACAGGCTAAAAGAGGTTAAGTCATTTTTCAAAGGTCACAGAGCTAGTGAAAAGTACAGTTTTCCTGCAAATCTGGGCTGGCCAGATATCAACGTACACAGAGATATTTGTAATGCATGTAATGCATGTTGTTTTTTTGTTTGTTTTCTAACCTGGAAGATCATAAAAATATCCTGAATCCAGCAATTTTGAAGGTTTCTATAAAGGCACTGGGGAAAGAAGAAGAGCGGGGTAATAGAAACTAAATGCATTTCTTTCTTTCCTGAGTTACCAAACATAATCTATTTTATCTAATTTAATTTCTGCATTAAATTTCTACAATTTATCTCGTTTAATTTCTGCAATGTAGTAGATATGGTTACTCTCATTTGATAGATGAGCAAATTGAGAATCTTTTCAATAGCATGATTATCATCTTCCTATTAAGTTCAAGAGTTCAGATTATATTCCAGTTGTGTCTGACACTAATGTGGTCTTCCAGTAAAGGGAAATGAATGCAATATTTATTTGTAGTCTGCTTTATTATTGTTTTTATTGACACATAATTCAGTGTGCATATCAGTGGGATACAGCATTGAATATCAATATCTGTGTTCAATATGTGATGCTCAAATCATGATAATTAGTATATTCAACATTATACGATGTAATCATTTTTTGTGTCCATTTACCCATTTCTCACTAACCTCTCCTCCCCTCCCCCTTTCCCACCTCTGGTAACCTCATTACTGTTCTCTCTTTCTGAAAGTTCAATGTATTATTGTGATTGTTGTACCCTTCTTTTTTTTCTATTTGTTTATTTTTTACCTCTCAATTATGAGTAAGGACATGTGGTATTTCTCTTTCTGTGCCTGGCTTATTTCACTTAACACAGTTTTCTCTAAGTTCATCCATGTTGCTGCAAATGGCAGAATTTAATTGTTTTCTAAGGCAGAGTAGTATTCCATGAAGTATATATCAACATTTTCCTTATTCAGTCATCATTGAAGGACATTCCCAACACTTGTCTATTGTAAATAGAGCTGCGATAAACGTGGGAGTGTTGGTATACCTTTTACATGATTATTTCTATTCCTTTGGGTACATATCCTGTGGTAGGATTGCTGTATCATATGGAAATTCTATTTGTAGTTGTTTGAGGAACCTCCATACTGTTTTCCATAATGATTGCATTAATTTATGATCCAACAGTGTAGGAGGGTTCTCATTTCTCCACATCCTTTCCAGCATTTGTTAGCCTCCGTCTTTTTTATAATAATGGTATAACTTGGGTAGATGATATCTCAATGTCGTAATGTGGTTTTGATTTGCATTTCCCTGATAATAAGTGATGCTGAGCATTTTTTATGTGTCTGTGGGCCATTTTTATATTTCCCTTTGAGTGCCTATTTAGCTTTGCATGTTATTTTATTTATTTATGTATTTATTTACTTTTTAGTTGTTTGAGTTCCCTGTATATTCTGCATACTAATCCCTTGATAGATGTATAGTTTGCAAATATTTTCTCCCATTTTGTAGGTTGTCTTTTCACTCTTAATTTTTTATTTTGCTGTGCAGAAGCTTTTTTGTTTGATATAATCTTATTTGTTTATTTTTTCTTTTGTTGTCTATACTTTTGGGGTTTTATTCATAAGGTCTTTGCCCAGCCCTGTTTCCTGAAGTGATTCCTCTGTGTTTTCTTTTAGTAGTTTTATAGTTTCAGGTCTTATACTTAAGTCTTTAATACATTTTGACTTGATTTTGCATATGGTGAGAGATACTGGTCTAGTTTCATTCTTCTGCATACGTATGTCCAATTTTCCCAGCACCATTTATAGGAGATGCACTCTTTTCCCCAATGTATGTTTTTTTGTGCTTTTGTTGAAGATCACTTGGTTATGAGTATGTTGAAGATCACTTGGTTATGAGGGTTGATGTCTGGGTTTTTTGTTCTGTTCCATTGGTCTGAGTATCTTTTCATTCCACTGCCATCCTGTTTTGAAGTCAGGTAGTTTAATGCCCCCAGCTTTATTTAATTTCTATTCAGGATTGCTTTAGCTATTCAGGGTGTGTTGTTGCTCCATATGAAAGTTAGGACTGTTTTTGTTAATTTCTATGGGGATTGTACTGAATCTATAGGTCACTTTGGGTAGTACAGACATTTTCACAAGGTTAATTCTTCCAATCCATGAACATCGAATGTCTTTCCATTATTCATGTCCTGTTTAATTTCTCTCAGCAGTAATTTGTGTTCTTGTCGTAGAGATATTTCACCTTCAAAGATAAGTTGATTCCTAGATATTTTATTTTTTTGATGACTACTATAAATGGGCATCCTTTCTTGATTTCTATCTACCATTTTGTTTCTGGAGTATAAAAGTGCTACTGATTTTTGCATGTTGATTTTCTATACTGCAACTTTACTGAAATCATTTATCAGCTCCAACAGTTTTTTGTAGTCTTTAGATTTTTCTCTATATAAGACCATGCCATCAGAAAACAGGAACAGTTTGACTTCCTCTTTTCTGTCGGGTCCGCTGCCGGCCGACCCATACAGCCCTAGCCTCGTTCCTTCTGGTGGGTGAGTGAACGGCCCAGATTACTCTTTCCCTCCTGTCCCCTTTGGAAGAAGACAGGGGAAGAGAGCCGTGAAGAGAGGTGAGCACACTGCCGGCCCCAAAACAGCCTGGTTAAAAGGACACTCAGGGGCTGGCCCAGTGGCACACTGGAGAGTGCTCTGCTTGGGAGCGTGGCACGGCGGCGCTCCTGCCGAGGGTTCGGATCCCATGTGGAGACCGGTTCCCGCTCACTGGCTGAGCGCGGTGCAGGCACAACACTGAGGGTTGCGATCCCGTTGCTGGTCCCCGGTACGGGCGCGACACCGAGGGTTGTGATCCTGTTACCAGTCAGTAAAAAAAGACAAAAAGGAAAAAAATAATAATAATAATAAAAAAAAAAGGACACTCAGACACGGTGGGGGTTCTGTCAAAGCAGTTCTGTTTATTATTACACAATCACTTGCTTTTAAAGGCAAATGGGAAAGGCAGGTGTTTTACATCCTCCAATCAGCTTAAGGGTTCTCAATACCTATCTATTGCAATCACGCAGTGTTCACGAGTGCAGCCAATAAGGGCTAAGGCAAAGTTCCCGCAGACATTCCCACCCTACTTCCTCCCAGTGCCGTCTTAGGCTGCCACATTAATCCACTTGTAATGTCACTTAAGGTGGCATTAGTTCTTAAAGGCCTGACACTTTTCCAGTCTGGACTTATTTCTTTTCTCTTGCCTTGTTACTTTCTCTGGCCTTTTTATTTATTTGTTTCTCTTACCTTGTTGCTCTGGCTAGTACTTTCAATACCATGTTAAATAGGACTGGTAAGAATGGGCAACCTTGTCTTGTACCCATTCTTAAGAAAAAGATTTTGGGTTTTCCCCATTCAGGATATTGGTGATGGGTTTGTTGTATATGGCTTTTATTTTGTTGAGATACTTTCTTTCTACACCTAATTTGTTGAGAGGCTTTATTATGAAGGGAGGTTGAATTCTGTCAAATGCTTTTTCAGCATCTATTGAGATAATCATGTGATTTTTGTCCTTAATTTTGTTGATGTGGTGTATCACATTTATTGACTTATGTGCATTGAACTATCCTCACATGCCTGGGATGAATCCCACTTGATCATGGTATATAATTTTTCTGACGTATTGCTGTATTGTTTTGTTGAGGATTTTTGCATCTGTATTTATCAAAGATATTGACCTGTAGTTTTCTTTTTGTTGTATATTTGTGTGGTTTTGTTATCAGGGTGATGCTGGTCTCCTAGAATGTGTTTGAGAGAATGGCCTCTGTTTCAATTGTTTCAACTATTTCCATTTAGGAATAGTTTGAAAAGAATTGGTATTATTATATCTTTAAAGGTTTCACAGAATTCAGCAGTAAAGCCATCTGCTTCTGGGTTTTTCTATTGGGAGACTGCTGATTACTGCTTCAATCTTATTGCTTGTTATTGGTCTGTTCAGATTTTGTTTTCTTGGTACAGTCTTGGTAATTTGTATGTGTGCAGAAATTTATCAATTTCTACCAAGTTTTCAAATTTGTTAGAGTATAGTTGCTAATAACAATTTATGAAGATTCTTTGCATTTCTGCAGTATCAAGTGCAATGTCTCCTCTTTCATTTCTGACTTTTGTTACACGGGTCTTTTCTCCTTTTTGTAGTTAGCATAGCTAATGGTTTGTCTATTTTTCCTGTGTTCTCAACAAACAAACAAACAAACAAAAACATGACTGTTTGTTTCATTGATCATTTGTATCATTTTGGGGGTCTGTATTTTATTTATTTCTACTCTGATCTTAATTATTTCTTTGTTTATTAATGTTGGGATTGCATTGTTCTTGTTTTTTAGTTCTTTGTGGTGTAGCATTAGTTTGTTTATTTGAAATCTTTCTATTCTTTTAATATAAGAATTTATTGCAAAAACTTTCCTCTTAGTACTGTTTTTGCAGTATCCCACAGGTTTTGTTATATCTCTACTTTCATTAGTTTCAAGAAATATTTTGATTTCCTGTTTAATTTCTTCTTGGACTCATAAGTCATTCAGGAGGATGTTGTTTAATTTCCATGTATTTGTATGGTTTCTAGAGATTTGTTTGTTATTGATTTCTAGTTTTTATCTGCTGTGGTCTGAAAAGATACTTGAAATGATTTCAACTTTTTAACTTTGTTGAGACTTCTTTTGTGACATGTGGTCTTTCCTGGAAAATGTTCTATGTGCTGATGAGAAGAATGTATATTCTGTAGTTGCAGGATGAAATGTTCTGTAAATATCTGCCATGTCCTATAGGTCTAAAGTATAGTTTAAATCCTACATTTCTCTGTTGATTTGTTTCCTAGGTGATCTGTCTAATGCTGGAGAGGGGTGTTCAGGTTCCCAGCTATTATTTTATTGGGATCTATCTTTTTCTTTATGTCTAATAGTATCTGCTTTATATATCTTGTGCTCCATTGTTGGGTGCATATATATTTATGATTGTTATGTCTTCTTGCTGGATAGATACCTTTATCATTATATAGGGGCCTTCTTTGTCTCCTTTAATGGTTGTGGTTTAAAGTCCATTTGATCTGATATAAGAGTAGCTACTCCTGTTCATTTTTGCTTTCCATTTGTGTGGTATATCTTTTTCCATCCCTTCACTATTAGTCTGTGTGTGTCTTTACAGGTGAGATGAGTCTCTTGAAGGCAGCATATAGTTGGGTCTAGCTTTTTAATCCCATCAGTCTGTGTCTTTTGAGTGGGGAATGTAATCCCTTTATAATTAGGGTAGTTATTGTTATGTATTTTCTTACTCCTGGCATTTAATTGCTTTTCCTATGGTTGTCTTAAATATTTTTTGTGGGCCGGCCCGGTGGCACACTGGAGAGTGCGCCACTTGGAAGCACGGCGGGGCTCCCGCCGAGGGTTTGGATCCCATGTGAAGACCGGTTCCCGCTCACTGGCGGAGCGCGGTGCGGGCGCAACACCGAGGGTTGCAATCCCGTTGCCGGTCAGTAAAAAAGACAAAAAGGAAAAAATATATATATATTTTTTGTTTCCTTATTTCCCTCTTATTGTTTTTAATGTTCATTGGTTTTTTGAGGTTGTATTATATAGTTTATCTTTCTCATTTTCACATTTTCTCTACCAATGGTGTTTATTTGTTCTTTCTCATGTATTCATGGTGGTGATTATCTTTTTTGGGTTTTGGGTGCACTACTCCCTTAAGGATTTATTGTAGAGGTGGTCATGCGGTATTTAACTCCTTCAGCTTTTGTTTGTCTGGGAACTACACTATTTCCACTTCATTTATGAAGGATAGGCTAGATGGGTATAGTATACGTGGCTGGAAGCTTTCTCTTTCAGTACTTATATCATATCATCCCTGCTCTCTTCTGGCCTATAAGGGTTCTGCTGAGAAGTCTACTGTTAGTATGATGGGGACTCTTTTACACATGACTTGATGCTTTTCTCTTGCTGTTTTTAGGATTCTCTCTTTGTCTTTGATTTTTAACAGTTTGATTACAATGCATCTCAGAGAGGACCATTTTGGACTGAATCTGTTTTGAGAATTATGTTGGTAGTTTTGAATCGAATCTGCAGTTTGCTTTATATTTACCTCAATTTTTACCCAGAGTTAAAAAAAGCTTAATTAAATCTAGGATTTTACAGTCTTTCATATGGACTTTTTAAAGCTACTAAGCACCTCAGTGTCCTTAAGAAAAGATATTAAAATGATTAGGAAACACTTTTTTTCTTGATCTGGAACCATTAATATAAGTTTTTCCTTTGATTCTATAATGATTACTGTATAGATATGTATCAGTCCATTTTGTGTTGCTATAATGAAATACCTGAGACTGAGTGATTTACAAAGAACAGAGGTTTGTTGGCTTATGATTCTGGGACAGTTGCATCTGGCACAGACTTCAGGCTGCTTCTACTCACTGCAGAAGTGGCATGCAGCTGACAGGTACAAGCAGATCACATGTCAAGAGGAAGCGAGAGAAAAAGAGAGAGGGGAGGTTCAGGATCTTTTAAACAACCAGCTCTCATGGGAACTAACATAGTGAGAACTCACTCACTACCCCCACCCACCAGGGAGAACATTAATTCATTCATAAGGAATCCACCCCCATGACTCAAACAGCTCCCAACACTGTCACATTGGGGTTTAGATTTCCATTGGGGGAACAACATATTCAAACTCTATCAAGGTATTTTATAACAAATAAGTGATTTGTGTGTGCATGCTGTGTGTTTATACATGCATATGAGGAGTTTGTGTGTGTTGCCACCACAAGCAGGTAGGATATGTGAAGTTTCAAATGCAATATAGTAGATGAATGATAGAAAAAGATAGAAAACAGATTTAATGGTAGAGCACATTATTTGGAGGACATGTTACAGCAAATTTTAGCATAAATGAGAGTGAAAATATTGAAAGTACCATGACTAAAAGCTCAAAGTCCTATATTATACTAAAATAATCATGCAATTTAAATGGCCAATATCTCTTTCTTTCTCCCCCTCCCTTTCTCTCTCTCTCTCTCTCTACATCTCTGTTTGTGTGTGTGTGTATATATATATATATATACCTGTAATATATATGTAATATAATATATGTTACATACATTATATAATTATATACTATTTAATCAATATATAACACAACACAATATTATATTTTAAAGTTTTAGCAATATGTAAAGAAGGAAGAGCATATTTTTTCTAGTGAAGTAAGAAATTATTCTCAAAAGAAAATTTGGATTAATTTTTGAAAGAGAATTAAGAGAAGGTCTTGGTCTGTATTTTCATAAGTTATGTCCTACAGATGTAAATTACCAATTTCAGGTGAGTGGGAGGATATATATAAAAGATCAGTGTGATCTGATTACATTATTGTTATCCAAAACCTAACAAAGTACTGACCTAGGCAAGAGTAGAAAAATTAAGGAAGATTTAAAGAGATATTCACGACAAAAAAATAATTATAGAAAAAATATATGCTTCCAGGATAATGTTAAACCACATAACCTGTAAGTACTTTTATAGTGGGACTTTAAATATATTTAGTAAATTCATAGAAAAATTTCAAGAACAAAAAACAAGTAACTTCACTGGGAAAGTGACAATTGATCAGATATCAGTAACATAAAGACTCTAGTTCATAAAAATTATAGCCACAACTAAAAAACCTAATGAAAGTGGCAAAGACCAAATCATTATAAAAAGAGCATTTATAAATCACAGTGTAAGATATACAGAGTAGGTTATACTGTTGAGTAATGTATATGTTTTATTTGATTTTACTTCCCCAAACTACTCCCTGATAATTTCAGCAGTTCTTCAAGTTTGTCTGTATAAACCCTCACTGTTTAATGCATTATGTATCTTTTCTTTACAAAAGGAAAATAGAAAAACTGCTAAATGACTAAGGCCAAAATAATTAATCAAATACATTAACACAAATCACTACCAGTCATTGTTACCCTTTTGTTTGGTTTTTGTTGATTTTTCCCTCTAATTTGCTTGCTGTCTGATTATACCAGGTCATCACTGTAGAGATAGTCTTCTCTACAAAATTGGACTGTAGAAGTAAAAAAAAAAAAGTAAAAAAAGAGAATGGTATTACTGTTCTCTAAAAGAAACCTTAAAAACAGTAAGTTTTTTAAAATAGAAATTCGTAGACAATATGTGCTTCAAAAATCTTATAGGTTCATCTTAAATACTGTTTACATTCATGATCATTTAACTCACTATGACATTCACAGTTCAAGATACAACATTAAGAAAATACAGAGCTTTTTTTCCCCAACAAGCTTTAAGTCAACAGGGGTATCAGTGTAATAAAAGATACATAGGAACATTCACATACACAAACTAACACATACAAACTTTATTCTCTTTGGTATATAGCAGAAAGCCTTTATTTTGTCTACAGTATATTAAGTGGCTGCTTTAATCAAGAACTGATTCCACAGGCTGTGTGTTGTATTTCATCTTTCTTGCCACAGGGATCCCTCTACTGCAATTACCACTTCTATATTTTATGTTATCAATTTTCAATCTGTATTGGGTAATTTCAATCAACTTACAAACATGTTGTTTCAAACATATTGAAACAAAACCAAATAAATCTCTTCACATTACTTTTCACTATCTGCTGCAATTCTCTGATCCCTTTCCAGCAAAATATGTAGTTATTATTTATAGTTACTAAATCTCCTTATTTGCAGCAATCATTCTTTCTTGAATTGATGCCAATCAATTGTTTGCACTAATCAAAATCACCAAAAACCTCCATGCTGTCTTTTTCCCCATCTTACTTATTTTCATCATTCTTGGTTTCTCTCTCAGTAGTATTTGACATAGTTGATCTCAATTGTCATTGTTAATTCTTTCTACTCTCTGATGATATAATGCCCTAGCATACCATATTTTATACATACAATACTTTCATACTTTGAAATGCTATATGGTAATCAATCATAAATTCTGAATTTATATTGGTAGCACTAAGCTTTACCTGAAAGATAGACTCTAATACCCAATTAATTACTTGGCAACTTCAATTGGATATCAAATAGGTATCCAAAGCTTCACATGTCCAATTTGAAATATTTCAAATTTCCAAGACTTTTCTTCCCATTTTCAGTAAATATCTCAAACCAATAGTCCTGTTGCTTAGTCCTAAATCTTCAAATTATTTTATATTCTCTTTAAATTGTGTTTAATACTCAATCTCTTGGAAGTCCTTTTGATTTCATTCCAGACCATATCCTAAATCTGTTCATTTTTGTTTTTCCAATCATCTTGGGCTCCATTCTAAACAAGGTACCACCATCTTTTTTTTTCTTTTTGTACCATTGGAATAGCCTCCTACCTATTATTCTTACTTTGTGTTTAGCTTCTAAAATTATTTTCCATTTAGCAACCAGACACAATTTCTTTTGTATGAATCAATTTATCCAAACTTAAGAATTAGGCACTTAGGATAAAATCCTAATATCCTTATTCTATAAGGCCCTACATCATTTATCCCAAGACTACTTCTCTGACCTCATTTCCTACCAGCTCTTAGTAATCTCAAGCCACACTGGACTTCTGTAAATTTCTTAAGGAAGTCAGGGTTATCCTTTGTATAGTCTATTTGCACCAGCTGATCCTGGAGACCAGAAGCAGTGGCATATCAAGGGGAAAGGATGGTGGTGGTGGTAGGGACAGTTTGCACAAGGGCAAGCACTGAAGGGGAATGCATAGCCTATAGATAATTAAAAACTATAATTATTTTATTGTTACTATAGGCTAAGAATTCTGGGCAATGTAATTAATAATATATTCCTACCTGCTGGGATGAACTGCTGGGATGCACCCTTCTGTCGTTACTCCTCAGCCTAGAAGGTGTTCATCCAGCATGGCCAACTCAAAATAATCATGTTTCAGCTTAAATGCTTCCTGTTCTTATAACTTTCACCTACCATTTGCTTGCTTAGTATAGATTGTTTTTATCACTTTGCTTGTAACTATATTTTTAAGAAAAACAGACTTAAAGGTCTATATTTTTCAGAAAAACTTACTTAAAGGTCTGGTTCATAAAATTCCTGACCTAGTCAATACTCAATTTTTTCTGAATAAACAGATGCAAAGTTTATTTTAGGTCTTAGGAATTTCAGCTTCATTTATTTTAACTATCTGTTGATATATAATTTGTCTGGAATGTGAGTGTAATCTCTACAATTGTGTGTTACAAAGCAGCAAATAGCAAGTACTAGGAGCAGTCATAAGGAGGGATTGAAGCTGAATAACTCAGACTTTACCAAAAATCCCTATTGAGTGGACAATGGGAAAACAAAATTGAATAAGATATAATATTTTCTCTCATTGCTCTATTAGATAAATTTATAAAACATAAATTTATCAAAATTCCTCTAATACCTAAGGCAGTGGTGTCTTTAAAAACAGATTGGCTACATAAAATTTTGGTGCATTTTTATTGCTAGCATAATAAATCAGAAAAACAAAGTCCACGACATTAAAACAACAAGTGAACTTAAAATTTAAATTGGTTCATAAACACCTTTGTACATATTAAAGAATATTATAAACAGCATTTACCAAGATGCCACACAGGTCAAGGAAGAGATTAGATTCATAATTTTAAAGAATCCTTCTGATAGCAATACTGTAGGACTAAAAATAAGTTTTAATTTCATAAGAATTAATGCCTGTTTAAAGTTAATTTTATAGAAAAATAAGATATGTATGCCTCTCCGTCTAAAAATAAAAATAATTTTCATAATGTCTCAAATCTATCATGAACATTTCATTCATTTCAAAATAAACTAAAGAAAAACAAAAAACAACTCGAGAGCTTTCTTTTTGCTCGCCATGTAATCTTTAGTGAAATAGATTTTTTCCATCATAGTCATTTTTTGTTAGTAGTCATTATTCTTAAATTTTAAATGACAGAAAATGTTATAACTTAAAATTAAACTGTTTGAAATTACTTTGTATCTTCTGGATTTTATTTTTTAAAACATGTCTTAGAGGAAAGGTAGTATATTATTCTGTTTTTGTTGCTTATAACAAAGTCCCTGGAACTGGGTAATTTTTAAGAAAAATGAAATGTATTGCTTATAGTTTTGGAGGCTGGGAAGTCCGAACTGTAGGGAACACATCTGGTGAGGGCCTTCTTTGGTAGTGAACTTACAGCAATGCAGGGTGTCACATGGTGAGAATGGTGGGGCAGAGAGAGACTCTCATGTGCTATCCTATAAAGATTACGTAGTGAGCAAAAAGAAAGCTCTCAATGTGTTTTTTGTTTTTCTTTAGTATATTTTGAAATGAATGAAATGTTCATGATAGGTTTGAGACATTATGAAAATTATTTTTATTTTTAGATGGAGAGACATACGTATCATATTTTTCTATAAAATTAACTTTAAACAGGCATTAATTCTTATGAAATTAAAACCTATTTTTAGTCCTACAGTATTACTATCAGAAAGATTCTTTATAATTATGAATCTAATCTCTTCCTTGACCTGAACTACAAACTGAGGCCCAGGGAAATTAACCACACCCATGAATAGTTCTTACAATGTAATCTCCTATTTAAAGCCTCAACTTTCAATTACTGTAATAGGATTTCCCACCCTCAACAGTTACATTGTGGATTAAGCTTAAATGAAATCGAAAGGATACAATTTAATCCACTGCAGGAAGCAAACTGTAAGCTTTTTTATGTGTAGACACCACAAGTAAAGTGAATTTTATTAAAAAAATGTATTGAAACAACTACTACTGAAAGTTTAGATTTCAAGAGTATTAGAAAAAATATAATTTATTATTGTGGGATTCTCAAAACTAAAAAAAAGAAAAAAAATCCTCTAAAGAAGAGAAATTCAATAATAATGACTACCCAGTGAATTAGGCATATACTCTTTTTTATCCTAATTAAGCAGAAAATACCAATAGGTCTCTCAAAATAAAAGTTGCTAACTTAATAATATTCATAAAGTAACAAAACAAAAAAAAACAATAAAAAACAAACAAATGAAAAGTAACAGTACACTGTTTCTGTAAAAAAATGGTAAATACTTGTTCAGTACTTTGTCATAAATATACAGCATTTATTGGATTAATAGTTTTTTCAAATTAAAGAAAATTGTCTTATAATTATCTTATTGATGCTATCATATGATTTGATATTCTAACCATTAAGAAAATATTACACGTGTTAATTAAGTATTTCCCACATATACATCAAATTTTCCAACTTAATATTCATGATAAGTTGGAATAAATTTCATTTACTTTTTATTTCTTTAATTTTCAGTTAATGAAATCAATTCATGATTTGCTTTTATCAGAAATTTTTGTTAGGCTTCTTTCAGTTAACTTCATCAGGTAGAGCTCATTTAAGTGGATATATTACTCCCCAGCCCCGCTTGTTTTTTTGACATAGACAATACTTTGTAAAACGTTACTGTGATTTTTTTTTTTTTACTTTTGTTGATTTAAGTGTATGTAAACTCCAAATTTTTTAATAGTGGTTAGCTTTTTTTTATCAGTCCTGCTCAGGTTAGCTTAGAATTTACTTTCTGTAATTAAAAACATAACTGAAACTGTGGGGAGGACCCTGCCTGACAGAAGGGAAAAGCATGTGCTGGGACCTCACTGGGAGCTCTGGGCAGCCATTGCCTGATAAGAAGAAAGTGCACCTGGGGACTGCAGCCCCCACTACCGCCTCAAACACCACTTCCACATGGGTAGTCCACCACAGCCACTCCCACAGACACTGTCGATATAATGGTGGCTCACCACTACAACAGCAGCCACAGCCACTGTGCAGGTGGCCTGCTGACCACTCAGCTTCATTAACAAAAGGAGAATCACCAGTAGTCATGAAAAAAACAGCTGAAGTTTCTCTCTTTAAATACCACAAAGTAGTAGAAGCAGGAACTTCTCTACCAGATGAATAAACATCAATTTTGAGATACTAGAAATAGGACAAAACAAGAAAATGTGACACCATCAAAGGTATATAGTAATTCTTAAATCCCAGACCCCAAGCAACAAGAAACCTTTTAAATGACTGAATAAAGAATTCTGAAAAACATTCTTAAGGAAACTAAATTAGATATAAATATACTCAGTTAGATAAGACAATGAAATAAGGAAAAGTATCCAGGTTATGAAGGAAGAAATAGACAAAGAGATTAAATCTTAAAAAAGTAATGCAGCAGAACTGCTGGAACTAAAGGATTCATTAAAAGAAATAAAAAACACAACCAAGAGCTTAAGCAGCAGGTTAGAGCAAACAGAAGAAATAATTTCTGATATTGAAGGCAGCCTTTTAGAAATAACCCAGGTGGACAAAAAAATAAATAAAAAAATGTAAATAAATGGAGAAATTTAAGAAAGCTAGCAGACAACCTGAAGCACACAAATTTTCATTTCATGGATATTCAGGAAGGAGATGAGAAAGGAAAAGACATTGACAGCATACTCAATGGAATAATAGCAGAAAACTTCCGGAGTATAGAGAGAGACTCACACCTTCAGATTCAGGAGGCTCAAAGATCCCCAAACAAATTCAACTCAAAAAGATCCTATCCAAGACACATTATTGTTACTTTGCCTCACACAGATTTATCACCTCTTTTCCTATGGGTAACAGAGCCACAAAAAGGATTACCCAAAACCCATCTCTTACGAGCAGTGATAAACCCTGAAGGGGTTAATTTCCCAGAACCCTCAAGAGAGAGGCATTCCTTTCTTTAGAAATTAACAATGAGGGGGTGTTCTTTCCCTGCATTTATTCTCCATACCAGGAAGTTACAGGAAAAGAACATAGGTGGAGTTATGGCTAAGTATAGTTTAACAATAGAGGCTGGTAACATCAGGTGAAACAAACAAAGTGACATTCCATAATGCAATTTGCAAAAGGTTGAGTTCTTCCACCAATAAAAGCTTGAACTTAGCAAACACTGTTTTTCCCTACAGCAATTTCCCCAGTATTTTTACATATCAGTCAAGTAACTGGTCTGTCCTTGAGCCATCAACTTTGCTGTGTTACAAAGACTTTAGCCTGAGGAAAGTTTCCTGTCTTTTGCAAGGTTAACACTTCTATATGTAATTCCAAAAGTTTAGGCTAAACCTGAGACTACAGGGCTTTGGAAAATAGGCCCTGCAAAATACATTTGCTTTATACATGTTGGTGTATTCCACACATTATGGTCAAACTGGCAAAGCTCAAGGACAAAGAATCTTCAAAACAGCAAGAAAAAAGCATCAAGTCACCTATAAGGGAGTACCCACCAGTCTAACAGTAGACTTCTCAACAAACACTCTATAAGACAAAAAAAATGGGATGATAAATTCAAAATATTGAAAGAAAATCCTGCCAGCCAAGAATAACATACCCAGCAAGGCTATCCCTCAGAAATGAGGAAAAAATAGTGTATTACCCAGACAAACAAAAACTGTGGGAGTTCAACACCACACAACCAGTCCTACAAGAAATTCTCAAAGGAGTCCTGCATCTGCAATCCAAAAAATGATAATCACTGCCACAAATACACAAGAAAGAACAAAATCCACTTGTAGAAAAAAAAAATACAAATTAGAAAGAGAAAGAATCTATATCTTACCCCCTCAAAAAACCAATGCACATAGAAGACAAACAATAAAGGATGAAAGAAGCAACAAAAGATACTTAAAACATCCAAAGAAAAATTAGCAAAATTCTAGGAGTCTTCCAATACCTTTCAATAACAATATTAAAGGTAAATGGAGTAAACTCCGCACCCAAAAGACACAGAACTGGCCAACAGGATTAAAAACTAAGACCAACTATGTGCCATCTACAAGAAACTCACCTCACCTGTAAAGACATATACAGTCTAATACCAAAAGGACAAAAAAAGATATGCCATGCAAATGGAAAACAAAAATGAACAGGAGAAACTACTCTTTTATCAGATAAAATAGATTTTAAACCAAACCATAAAAAGAGACAAACAAGGAAAGTATATAATGATAAAAGGACCTATCCAGCAAGAAGACATAATAATCATAAATAAAAACACACTCAACACTGGAACAACCAGACATATAAAGCAAACACTATTAGACTTAATGAAAGAGATGGACCCTAATACAATAATAGGTGGGGACCTGAACACTAGACAGATCACATAGGCAGCAAATCAACAGAGAAACACACAATTAAAACTACAATTTAAATCAATAGGACTCAGCAGATATCTACAGCATATACACTCTTCTCATCAGAACATAGAACATTCTCCAGGATACAACAGATTAGATTGCAAATCAAATCTCGACAAACTTAAAAAAAGTTGAAATCATTTCAAGTAACTTTAGAGACCACAACAGTTTGAAATGAGAAATCGGTAACAAGCGAAATTCTGAAAACAAAAAAAAAATATGGAAATTAAACATGTTCCTGGACAATCTGTGGGTCCAGAAAGAAATTAAACCAGAAATCTAAAATTTTTGAAACTAATGAAAATAAAGACATATTATACCAATACCTGTGGGATACTGCAAAAATAGTACTAAGATGAAAGTTTATTACAGTAAATACTTACATCAAAAGAATAGAAAGATTACAAATAAATAACCTAAGGCTATACCTCAAAGAACCAGAAAATCAAGAAAGATCCAATCCCAACATTAGTAGACAGAAATAATTAAGATCAGAGCAGAACTAAATGAAATAGAGAGCCAAAAAGGGATACAAAAGATCAATATAACAAAAATTTTTATTTGGAGAACATAAACAAGATAGACAATTAGCTAGGCTAACTGAAGAAAAAGAAGAGAGAAGATCCAAATAACAAAAATCAAATATGAAAAATGAGACATTACAGCTGATAGCACAGACATACAAAGAATTATCAGAGACTATTATAAAAAACTATACACCTACAAATTTGAAAACTTGGAGGAAATGGATAAATTTCTGGACACTTACAAACTACCAAGCCTAGATGAAGGAGAAGTATAAAACATTAACTGGCCAATAAGAAGCAATGAGATTGAATCAGTAATCAGCAATCTCCCAACAAAGAAAAACCCAGTACCAAATGTCTTTACTGCTGAATTCTACCAAACCTTTTAAGAGGAATTAATACCACTTTTTTTCAAACTATTCCAAAAAGTTGAAACAGAGGCTATTCTCTCAAACTCATTCTAGGAGGCCAGCATCATCCTGATACCAAAACCAGACAAAGATACAACAAAGAAAACCAAAGGTGAATCAGTATCTCTGATGAACATAAACACAAAAATCCTTGACAAAATATCAGCCTTTACAATACAGTAACACATCAAAAAAAAATTATACACCATGATCAAGTGGGATTCACCTCAGGGATGCAAGCATGGTTCAATATACACAAGTCAATAAATGTGATACATTACATCAACAAAATTAAGAATAAAATGATATGATTATCTCAATAGATGCAAAAAGATCATTTGACAATTTTCAGTATCCCTTTATGATAAAGCCTCTCAGCAAGTTAGGTATAGAAGGAAAGTATCTCAACACAATCTGAACCATATACAACAATATATGTAACAATATATATCAATATATCAACATATATAACAATATGCATCAATATCATCCTGAATAGGGAAAAGCTCGGGAAAAAGAAAAGGATGCCCGCTCTCACCATATGTAATATAGTATTGGAAGTACTACCCAGAGAAATCAGGCAAGAGAAAGAAATAAATGGCATCCAGACTGGAAGAGACAAAGTCAAACTGTCCCTGTTTGCAGATGACATGATCATATATGTAGAAAAACCTAAAGACTCTGTAAAAAAGGGTTAAAGCTGATAAACGATTTTAGTAAACTTGCAGGATACAAATCAACTCGCAAAAATTAGTAGCATTTTTATACTTCAATAACAAACTAACAGAAAAAGAAATCCAGAAAACAGACCCATTTACAATAGTTGCCAAAAAAATAAAATACCTAGAAATCGATGTAACCAAGGAGATAAAATATCTCTGCAATGAGAACTATGAATCACTGCTAAAAGAAATTAAAGAGGACACGAAAGAGTTGGAAAATATTCCATGCTCTCGAACTGGAAGAATAAACATTATGAAAATGTCCATACTACCTAAAATGTTCTATGAATTCAGTGCAATCCCCATAAAAATACAAATGAATTCTTCATAGAAATAGAAAAACAACCCTAACATTCATATATAACAACAAAATTACAACAAAATGTAGCCAAAGCAATCCTGAGCATAAATAAAGCCAGAGGCATTACACTACCTGGCTTCAAATTATACTACAAAGCTATAGTAAACAAAACCACATGATAAAGGCATAAAAATAGACACTCAGACCAATGGAACAGAATAGAGAACACAGAAATTAACCCACATACTTATAGCAAGAGCAACTTTGACAAAGGCATTGTGAACATACAAGGGCAAAAAGACTGCCTCTTCAATAAATAGTGCTGGGAAAACTGGATATCCATATGTAAAAGAATGAAACTAAACCATACCTCTTATCATATACCAAAATAAACTCAAAACGTATTAAAGATTAAATATAAGTTGTGAAACTATGAAATTCCTAAAGAAAATGTGGTATATATACTCAGTGGAATACTACTCTGTCATAAAAATGAATGAATTTCTGCCATTCATAGCAACATGGATAAATTTAGAGAAAATTACGTTAAATGAAGTAAGCCAGGCACAAAAAGAAATACCACGTGTCCTCACTTATAAGTGGGAGCTAAAAATATAAACAAATATATTTTAAAAAGAAAGAATGAAAGATACAGCAATCACAATAATTTGTTGAACATTTAAAAGGAAAGAATGGAACTGAGGCCACCAGAGGAGGGAAAGAGGTAGGGGACTGGGCATTAGTGAGAAATTGGTAAAGGGACATCTAAATCGATTACATTGTATAATGTCGAATATAATAAGTATCTTGATTTGAGCAGCATACATTTCTCACAGGTATTGATATTCAACACTGTATCTGACAGATATGTACAATAATTATGTTTCAATTAAAAAAATGTGAATGATCACATGATGCTATTCTGACCTTCAGAACCAGCACCCTAATACTTTTTCATGTGAGGATTGAGGCTGTGAGAAATAAAGCAAACTATTTTAGGGAATATTTTTAACCATTCATTGATCCATGTTAAATGGAATTTAGGAATCCTAACTCAAACAAGAATTTTTTTGTACCCATGAGAAAAAGCTTTCAAACCAAAACAAAAATATATTTTTTTGACTCACATCTTAGCATTTATTACATCTTGAAGTATAAGCTGTCATCATGAAACCCAGGATAGAAATAATACAGATATTGAACAGATCAGTTTTTCAGATTATACCTCAAATAGAAAGTTATATTATTTAAACCACAAAGGCTAATGTTATTGCAATTAGAAGAATTTTTTTTTCTGAAAAGTAAAGTAATGCATAGTTATCTATAAATGTTTCCTTGAAATTTACAATCACATAATTGCTCTTTACTGAGCCTCTTAACATTCATTCATGCCATTTATTTTTCTATGCAAAAACTGTCTTTAAATGTATTTTATTGCACCACTAATAAAAATTAATGTCACCATATTTATATTTTAAACTACCAGTTACACATTTTAAATATATATCTGTGCATATCCATATTTATTAATATTTTAGTAGACTTGAGGTTTATTTTATGATTTATATAGTGGTTAAAATATGCTGTTATAATGCTAAGTGCTTTCTATATATTTTCACATTAAATGTTTTATTATGCATCTATTTTTACATTTAGGGTATATATATAGGAAACTGAGACTTAAATTACCCAAAATGAAGTATTGTATAAAAGAGATTAAAGAGAATACTACTATGTGCTACTAATATATGTTTTCAAAATACATTTAAATTTGATCATCAGAACTCATCAGTTTTCTTACCATTATTACACATGCTATTTATTACTTTGGTTATAAATGAGTTATAGAACAATAATCTAAAAGTGCTATTGTGGTATTTTTAAATATTTCATGTATACTTCTAAAAATTTATTTTTTCACTAAAGAAAATGTCTATTTGTCACGGAATAATGAATTAAATAGATTTTTAAAGAATCAAACAATTTTTAATTTTAAGGCAACATATTCATTTTTCTTCTGAAGAACATTTAAAAAATAAATATTGTGTGAACTGAAAAATAGGTTTTAAAAAGAAGCATTATATAAATGATAGTCTATCATTCATTTTTTTTTCTTGCTTAATTTAAGTGACATGGTTACATATAGGTTTTTTATTTTCATGATATGGCAAAGAGTTTCAATAACTAACTTAAGTAAATCATGATTGTGGGTAACGACAGTTAATCAGCCGTAAGCAGAAATTAAAATAGAAGAGAGGATTGATTGAAAGGTAGTATTTTCTTTACTCATTTTTAAATTGTCATGCATTATACTACAGAACTTATGATCAGTAAAACTATTTTTAAATGTATTTGGTATTAAAATACTTAAAATACTTTTTTACATAAAAGACATAATATGATGGACCCTTTTAAAGAAAACTTGAATCGTTTATTTTATTTCCACCTGAGTTTTAATAAAATAATGTTCCTGAGGTTATACATTTCTACTGTGATATTTCTGAAAAATGCAAATTCCTCATAATTCCATAGTTTATCTCTTCTTTTTTTCTTGTGCTGTTTAAATAGCCTAGAGTTATATATTGCTCAATACCTCGGCAGATTAAATACACACTAAGCTTAAGTGTAAGAATTAAATATGTGATCATTTAAGTCAAAATATCTTATGTTTCCCACAGGATAAATTGACAGCTGATGCTGAAATTGTAAATTTCTAAAACAACAAAAACATGTGGTTTCTATTATTAAACCTTCTAATTACCTCTGTATTATATTCTTGAAGTTTTTCAATGATTTGCCCTAAATTAGCATTTCCCAATGCTTTGTCCTCATACAAACATTATTTGAAGATATACATCAAAAATTTTTTTCATGTTAAAAACAGAGTTTATAAGCCTGTCATGCCATATCCCCCTTTTGAAATTTCACAAGGCATATTGCCACTGTAAAGTCTCTCACGTATCTTAAAGAAAATCACTTAACTCTAACTCACATAATCTCTGGCTTTTCAGAAGAACACTTATTTTAAGTAATGTCTATTGAAGACTCGCAGAAAGAATGGTCCACAGAAACACTAGAAAATTGCTGTCTTAGGTGGTTATATATATATATATACATACATATAAGATACATACATATCTTATATGTATATATGTATATACATATATATACATACATAAGATATATATATATACACATATATCTTAATTTTGGATTTCTTATTGGCAATGGTTAATAAACAGCGAATTTCAATTTAAAGTAAATTATCCTATAATAAGGGTGTTTCAGTTGTTTTTATAGTTAAAGAAATTAGCTTTCTCTCATTTCTATGAGTGTCTACCACAAAGTACCGGCAAAATTGGCTTTGCTGAGCTGGAAAAGCAGCATATTCAGTGAATTCAATAAGCTGACCTATAAAGACCTGGAAATAGAGTCATAAATAATAATGACTGTGTTATTCTCAATTCAGTCAGCTGTGGGAGTTTTCCAAACCATTAAACAACTTCCTATTTTGCTACAATTCAGCATAAGTGCTGTACTCTTTTCAAAAGGAGGCTAAGAATAAAAGAGAGCGAATATGGGGTAAGAATTTAGGGAGTGATGAATATTTAATCACATTGAACACCTGAAATCTGGTTTTAGTGAGTAGTCACTTATAATATCCATATATTATAAAATTGAAAGATGGAATTTTACTGTGACTATTAGACATTACCTACTGGAAATGTTCATATTCTCACTCTACACTAAAATCATATAAATCTGGGCAGATAAACAAGTCATGCTTGAAATATAAATCAAAGAGCTATTAAAAAGGTATATGCCCATTGTATCTGATTGCTCAGTTTTTTAGAAAAGTGGAATGAGATTTTGTCCTTATCTCCTGTACAGAAACAAAGCCTAGAAATGTGTTTTTTCTTTAATTCCTCTGAATAGCTATTATCTTCTTAGTCTATGTGTCACCAGCTTTTAAAAATTTAATGTGCCTCTTTAAAGTGTTTTAAATCTCCTCTTCTCATGTATGTTATCATTGCCTTTAGATGAAGCCTTGTCATGTTTTTGCAATAAACCCTATGTTAATTGTCTAGATTCACTGACATCTTTCCCTACCTGTATTCCTTCTTCACAGTGCCTACATACTAAAGTTTTTAAAACACAGCCTAATTATAACACTCAATGGCTTTGGAATGCATACATCATTTACATGTATATACCATACCAAATTCTTAGCATTATATACATTGCTCTTTGTTACAACCTTCCCATCTATAGTTATTCAACTATAAAGCAACATAAATTTTCAAACACAACAATACAAATAGAGTACTTAAAGATTAGTAAGCCTCACACAATGTGTAGTTTTTAGATATGTCAAAAAAACACCTGTTCATATAAGTGATGTTTTTTGACATATCTAAAAATACACATTGTGTGAGGCTTAGGGAAAAAAGTGAGATCTGTGTTTTTATTTCTGTATTTTTATAAAGACATAAATTAAAATAAAAAAAATCCTTGTCACAGATATATACAATTTAATCTGTCAATTAAAAAATAATTAAATAAGAAATTTACAGGGATTTTTTAAAAATTAATTTTTTCTTTGGTGATTCAGTCTATTTCAAAAATATGCGCATTTCTAAGAATATTTTAGTAACAGAGCAATATGATCGGATAACAAATTCATTCCCAAAACCTACTTACTCATGCTCATTTATGGTATCAGTATATCTAGTTTGTATTATAAAGAATAAATAGATAAGTAATTAGATAAATATGAAACCCCCCAAAAGACTCATAGAGTCCATATTTTTGCATCAAATAACCAAATAAAGAAATGTGTAATTACTTTTAGAATGGCACTAGAGAAACATTGAAATACTAGGATATGTTAAATGTGGGGAGAAAAACTGTATTTTTTTAAGGTTTTGATTATTTTATAATCATCAAAAAAAGTCCTCCTAGAAAATCACTGTAACAAAAATTTTCCAAAATGTCTTATTTCATCAAACATTAATGTTTTAGGTTCTTTCAGGTGGAAAGGGCCAGAATGCTTAGGTAATATCAGATTTTAGGTCATTTTAAGACTACTCTGAAAAGTAAGAGAGGACAAGAGCCTGTTTCATTAGCCTAACCTAAAAGAAATGTGCTCTGTGGTATTTATGGTAAAGCAGTATGTGAATCAATTGCAATAGTTTACCAAAATATGACATGAATCTTCATCTGTTATAGTTTTCTTTGCTTGTTTCTTCCTGGTATGCTATAAGCTATCTTCTCCCCATGTCATGGGTTCTCCTAACTCAATTCTTTAATTGCTTCTTGGTTTTTGATTTCTGATATTTGTGTTTTTCTGTGCTTGTTTGCCACTATATTGTTAATTGGTTCCTTAGAATGTATTTTCTTCAAATCAATCATCATTTCCAAGGCTCAGTTTCTACCCTGTGAAAGAGAAGAAATGATACTAGTCTTTCTAATAAGATTGCTATGGAATTTAATAAATTAGCACATAGAAAAGTATTCTGCAAGCTATAGTTACACATATATTTCTGTAATTACACATATATTTTCAATATTTAATTGGTAGTTATCATCTATTGCAGAATATTAACCAAATGATGATATAGATTAGGAAATGTTAAGTTCTATCATGTAGGTAAAATTACACTTAAAATTCCATACGTAAGATTAATTATACAAATCAAATCATTGCTATAAGAAAAACCTGAGAAAAGTCTATTTTTAATTCAAAGAATTATGAATTAACTTTATATGCCAATTACCCATTATTCACCAAAAAATAAATAATTATCTAACTAAAGACAAATTAGTAGGATTTATAAGATATATTCCATTGAAGAGAATTTATTAAATCTATAATGTATTTTCGGCTTTCTATTTTAAAATCTAACTTCATATCAAGATCAAATAAAATTACATAGGACTAGAATCTCAAAAAACTCAAAGTTTATTTATTGTTCCTCCCTTCTTTATAAGTCTTAACCAGAAGACAGAATAGAACAGGAGAAAATTAAATAGAAAAACATACGGCCAATTGCATGAGCTCTTTTGAGTGACAGACACATCTGGCAACTATGAGGTGAATGCTCTAACTTAATATGACATTCTCAAAGGAGTTATCCACCCAAGTGAACGAAGCTGAGACCTCAGATAGTGTCAAGAACTGTGAAGCATCTGGGATCCCACCCTACTTGCAAACTAACAATTAGCCTGCCACAGTTTCATGAATGCTGGCCGAAGATATAAGACTCCTGGGTTAGAAAAAAAAGACTTTATTATTCATGGCAATAGAAGTAGCAGAATGTCAGCATCTGCCCAAGTTCCAAAAATACCAATTACCACAGGGAGACATAAAGAAGGCCCAGTGATGAATGTACATGCAATAGATTGCATTGCACTTAGGTAAGGAACCCTGAGTTTAAGGAATCTGAAGATTTTTTTTTTAATGGGCAGTGAGCATGCTTGCCCTTTGTGCTAAAAAAAGATACTCTCTCTCTCTCTCTCTCTCTCTCTCTCTCTCTCTCTCTCTCTCTCTCTCCCCCCCCCTTGCGTAAGCAAAATTGTAAGCAAACCTTTGATCCTTTGCTTCTTTGCTCCAGAGGAGCATACTATTTCCAGCTTCCAAAGTTGTTTGTTCAAACATTCTTGAAAGCATAATCCAGAATGAAAGCAATGATTTCCCGTGCTCACAAACTTGGCAGAAACGTGAGAGACCCATGGAGCATTATTTCCTAACAGACAGTAATAGCAAACATATTGAGTTATTGATACTAATGATAAAGTGCTTAGTCCTGCAGGGTTTCCAGCATCTCTCTCTGACACACAGCTTCTTTACCTTCTCACCGTAGGTAGCTTCTTTTTATGGTTCTTGATTAATACTTAGTTCCACCAATGGACAATTACTCAGTTCTCAACATAATTTCAACTTTAGCATATTATTTTCTAATACTATCTGTGCTATAACTATAAATACTTCTTTACATATAATATATACATATATGCAAAAATAGGTAATATAATGTCATATATATAAAATTTATACATTCGTATACATATAATTATTAGTTCAAATAACTTCTGTCTTTCTAATATTCATACCAAACAATTTGTTTTTCATAAAGATTATTTCCAATATTTCCAGCTCATACCATTTAAAAAAATAGATACTTAAGAGAGGAGAGGAAGAGACTTAAGAGTTTTTTCTAAACTCTTTTTCTATCTCTAGCAGTATAACCTTCACATATGATGATGCTGCATGGTGAAAAGTGATCAATTTAATTTACTAAAAAGTCTAATTGAGATACAATTATAATTTTGCGTCTATGAACTGGAGCAAAACTGTGAGTAACAAAGGTTCATAAATGCAAACAGAATTAACTGATAAGCAGCATTTATTATTTACAGAAACTGAACCATGTTATGTATACGAATAATATTTATATAAACCTTTATATTTAATAACTGTAGTTTATTGTGAAAAATCACTGATCTTCTTAATTCCTTAGCCTTTCTGATGGGTCTGATGAGTTAATTGTTGATCACAAGTTAGAAATCAAAGACTCTATTTATTAAAAAATAAATACCATTTCTAAAGTTAAACTGCCCTTGGAGCAGGATAGGATTGTCTTTTCTGAAATGGGAAGTAATCCCCCTTTGTTTCACTTGGAATGGGCTTTAAAAGTTTTTGTGAGAAGACAGGATGGAGGAAAGGAGAAAGGACATGGGTGGGGAAGTAAATGTGGTTAAGTAATAACTCCGTTAATAAGCTTTTTGCTAGGCAAAGTCTCAATACTGTGCTATGTCCTGTCACATATTTTGAAGAAGTTGTAATGTCTCCATTTTACAAACTAAATATACATGCAAAACCAGAAACAAATACCTAATCCAGTCTTATTTAGAAGAAACAAGGTTGGTTGTTCTAAAGTGACATTGTGTATGGCATCATGACAACACAACAAGTTCCCATGCTAGGAAACTTACTAATATTACCACATGCACAGTGAGTACCACTTTAAACAATTATCTTCCAGCATATATCTACACATTACATTGCTTAATATATCTGCTTGCAATGACTTTCAACTGCTAAGCAAGTCCAGGGGAATCATGCAGAAAGAACACAAGTGTAGATAGTCTAATATCTTCTGTTTTGAAAAGGTCACCTAGCTGAAAACTGGGTTGACAGGTTAAGATATAACAGTCAGTTTCCCAACACAGCTTAATTAAGTGCTGCTTAACTGTAAGTACTGGAAAATAATAACTATATGCTCTAATATATTATAGATTAAGTTAGGAACTGATGCATTACTTTTTCTATACTCTAAAGTGTCTACATAGGGTTTGACTCATTCCAAATTCTTTTAATGCCTTTAGTATTAAGACTAATAAACTTATGTTTTCTCTATCTCTGAAGTTCTCTCAGTAAAGATGTTTGAGCAACTCATTTCATAGCCAAACTTAAGAAAGTCTACAAAGCATATCCCCAGTGGAATTAGCTTTACTTAGGAGAATTATTTTAATTCCTTATTGACTCACAAGATGCATCCACCTTGATGTTTTCACAGGAACTTATTTCACTGATGATGATCAAAAGAGGTATGTTGTGCTTTGATCAGAGTAAACCTAAAGAAATATGAAGTGATTAAAATTCTTTCTCCATCTTCTCTTAGTGAAATGAGCAAAGCAAAATACTGACTGGTACCTTATAATTAGTGTGAGACAAGTTAAAAGGTTTCTATTTAAATATAACTGAGATAGGGTTAAAAGGAAACAAAAGTTTTATACTAGGTCCACATTATTATTAAAATCAGGAAATCCAGCTTTCCAGATAGTAAACTTGAGCACAGTCACTTCATTTGCTGTCCTACAAATTTGTGTCAAAGTATTTCCAAGTTTTTCTTACCATCAGAATTAACATCTCTGAGACAAAATATGGGAGAAGTAAAAGAATTCTCAAATTTTCTTGTAGTGCCAGATGCTCTTAAACTTAAGGCAGTGACACCTTCTGGATATAAAGTGTAGCCACTTCATCCCTCTCAAGGAAGGTATGCTCAAGAATGACTGTTACACTCAGTACATTTCACTGGTTAGCTATGGTCAGCCTAAAACTTTGGGCATTTATTCTTACCTCTTACAATTTTTTGTTAGAAAAACTAAAAGAAATACAGACCAACCCTGCTTACCAAAATAAATTTTATTCTTCCAGGAGCATTTTACCCATCACAAGGTGGTTTGAATTTGGGTTATAATTGGAGTAACTCATTTAGCTATAATAAAGTCCATCAATTTCAGGTAATAAGAGTTGGTATTAAAATATATAATTATTCTTACAAAATTTTAGTAAAACTGTCTGACTAGTAATAATTAAGTTCTTAAAGATATTTTTCTTAATGAGATTGATCTTTTTAGTCTTGTTGACTACCAGATGTATGAATTCTACAAGAAAGGATGATCCAGAAAGTTAATGTAAATTATAGCTTAGGAGCTTGTACAGACCCGGTAAGATCTGTAATAGAACTAGGCACATAGAAGAATGCTAGACATCTTTAGAAAGGAAAGGGGAGTTCAGAAAAAGTAAGCAGCAAGGTAAATAAAATTTATATTAATAATTTTATTCTAAAAATTATTAATTTTATTAATGTATCAAAAATATTTATCAAATGCCATGATAATGCTCTCAGGAATAGTATCTCTAAAGATAAACACTGGGTTTAGACATCTCTCTGTGATGCAGGCTATAACACAGCTAATAGTCCAATGCTTATTTAACATGGTGAAAGCTATTATATCATGTAATTGAAAGGTCAAGAATTTCTTCATAACCCAGATCAAGCAAATGTCTATTTTGTAAATCTCACAGTGTCCTCAAAAAGCACAAATGTGCAACTTACATTCTTCTGAATTCAAGTGTGTGTCTGACTTCTCACTGAGTTGGCAAAGTTGGTTTACCAGTTCCTATGATCTGTGTTGTCAAATCAGAAAAGTTTTCATGAAACATAAACACAACAGTACTAAGTCATGCATTAAGGAATTACAGAACAAATATAAGTCAGGGCCTACTCCTAAGGAGATCCATTTATAGATGAAAAAAAACCAAAAAACAAAACAAAACAAAAAAAAAAACAACTTAAACCTCCAAAAGGTAAAACAAGTACACTCCACAAAGAGTCAATCAGATAATTCAAAAGAAAAAAATAATAATATTAAAGACATAATAAAGAAATTGTTCAATTGGGGGATAGCAAATAGAACAGCCTTGACAAAGTAGAAGGTTGATCTGGAGGAATAACGAGAAAAGAGCCTGAACTAGGAGTTTTAATGTACATTAGGAAATACTTGCAATTGTAGTACAAAGAATTAAAACAAGACAGCAGGACAGTAAATGATGAGTGTGTATGTTTTAGGACACTATATTGGAGTGGTCTGAATTCTGAATATTGTTGGTTGTACCTCAGATAATTCAAATTCTTAATTTTTCTCAATAATTTAGAAAAGAGTAGTAAGAATTTCAACCAATAAAGTGGTTTTTGGAATAGAAAGGAAATAGTGGAATGAATGGGTCTTAGGAAATATTATAAGACCGACAATATTTAGTTACTCTTTAGACATGAGGTTGACTGATTGGAAAAGGAACTTTGCTAAATAGAATTATCAGTGGATCAAGGATCTCAAATTTTGGGTATATTAATTTATTTATTAGTATATTGGTATTCTCCAAAATAGTTTGAAGCAGCTTTAAGTAAAAGTAGCTTAAAAAAGAAGTTGAGGCCGGCCCAGTGGTGCACTCAGTAGAGTGCGGCGCTTGGGAGCACGGCAGTGCTCCCGCTGAGAGTTCAGATCCCATATAGAGACCGGTCCGCTCACTGGTTGAGCACAGTGCGGGTGCGACAATGAGGGTTGCGATCCCGTTGCCGGTCGCGGTACGGGCGCGACACTGAGGGTTGCAATCCTGTTACCGGTCACGAAAAAAGACTAAAAGGAAAAAAAAAAAAAAGAAGTTGAAGTAAATAAATACTCTAAATCAATAGTAAAAAGAGAAGATAAGTCAAGTACAGGAGGTGAATGACAATGGGAAGGAATAAGTTCATATTTAGAGATATGAGTTGAATTGTCAGTGAAATATCCTGGCTTAATACTTCCTAGTTAAGAGTTAAATAATCTTACAGTGATGTCCAGGAGCCCATATTACTTCTGTAATGGATTTTTGCTATTGCCTATTACTGAAAATAAACATACTATTATCTAGGTCTAGGATAAATTGCTTAGAAATATAGATATTTGGTTGGTTGGTAGGCAAAGATGTTTCTAAAAGACCATAAATGTTTATGATGATGATTAATTTATATATTAAATTTGGGATGTAGTATTGAATATATTCTGCCCATATATTATATATTTTCAGAATTTGTTACTGAATAAATTTCTTAAAGTAAATTAATAAATAGGTAAATGTGGTAAATGATTAATCACTTAAATAGTTCATTAATGAATGCTAAGGCCTATAACCTTGTTAGTGGTACCCAAGAAGAGGTACCAGACAGTTTTTTGATTTCATACAAATTTATGTTTGAGCATGTGTAGGAAGCCCTTAAGTGACTACACATATGGTAAGTGATTAAAGTCTGATATGACTGATGAAAGAAAACTTTTTGACTATGGCTTGAGCAATCAAGTCCTCATGGAGGTAACAGGACCTTAAACTGTACTCTGACTCTGAAGATTGGGTCATATTTTAATAGAAGCCCCAGAGGGAAAAGGCATTAATGATATTAGGTGGGGGAGAGAGAGAGAGAAAGAAAAAGAGAATAGGATCTTGGATTAAGAAAATAGCATGATATATTCTGATGACAGAAAAGAGATCAGAAGATCTAAAATATGAAATGCAGAATAATGTGCATTATGATATTGAGGAAATGACTAAATAGATAAAATGGAGTTATATAGAATTTTTGGCTTACTAGTAGTCTGAGAATGTTCAATAATTTCTTATGAACAATAAGAAACTAATGCATTTTTAAAAATATAGCCTAGATATAAATTAATTTGAAAAGATGTTCTAAGGGGACAGGGAGGAGGGTGAATGTAAGTAGAATAGACTAGTGGTAAGTAAGACTGCTCTATGCAGGCCCTACTATAGCACTCTGGGCAAAATAGGAGCCAGGTAAATATTTGATGAACGAGCAAATGAATGAATGAATGGTCCAGAACCCAATTAGGATGCAATAAAATTGTTCAGGATGACGGTGATGTTTACATGGGGCAGAAAATTACTTATTCTAGTTTTAGAAACTCTGAACTTTCAAACTATGAAACAGTAAACCCATGTTAAGTAAATAAAAGTTAATTATAAATTGTAACAGCTCAAAATCCATTTCACCTGTCACTAATAAGAACTCTCATTTACGTTAATTTTTGAGCACTACTTGTGATTATGTCATTATTCTCTATTTGTACTGTCAGCTTGACCAGTTATATTTCATCTTAAGGCAATTAAATATTTCTGTATTCAGAATAAAATTAATGAGCCTGCTCCTTATTTCATGTACACTTTTTTCTTGTTTCTTCAAACTCTTGAGGAGGAATCTTTCAGATGTATCTGATGTAAGCTCTAGCATGTTAGCAATTTGTGTTTTGCTTTTGAAATGAGAGCACTAGAAGAGAATCTGGAATGCTCTGTTGCATCTACTTTTCCATCTATCTCAGAAAATTAATAATATCCTCAAATAAATTGGCCTGGATAGTGACTATGTCAGTAGAATGGACTTGCAGATATTTCATCTCTTAAAATTTCATGATTCTATCCTTAGCCAAAGTTCTTTTCAACTGAAGCTAATGGAACTTTAAATGTAATATGCGGCTCTATATACTCCTAGGGGATAATTTTCTTTCAGGCTGCAGATTAATATTCTGGCTACGGTTAAGCTAGCTCCTCTTGAGGAAGCATATGTGGTTCCAATCACAGCAGCTATTCGAATAGCCACTGATGAAGTGCTGCAGCCATTGGTGAATAAACTAATCTTGCCAAATTTTCAGCATAATTGTCCATTTTTCTCTCTCCGTGCCTTTGAACATAGACAAAGTCTGAAAGGGGGGAAATATACAGAAATCCTTTCTAGGAGTGAGGCAATTTCTGTTTTCTCTTGTGAGGTTGGACAGCCCTACCTATAAGTTCAATATATTTTATGTTGCTACAAAGTTCTGTGATAACTGAACTCTGTCCTTTCACCAGCACCTTCTACTGACTATTAAACAGACTCAGAGTTTTTTTTTATTAGCACTTGGTGTGATTACTGCTTCCCTGTGGAATGTCTTAGAAACTGTTTAATACAAATAAGTGAAAATACTTTATTTGTATCAGACCTGTTTATAAGACATTGAAGTAGAAATCATTTTTTTCCACAGCTATGGGATATGATAATATTTTATCATTCATCGTATTCATTTTGTCAAGCAGAAAACCTGAAAGACTATGTGTGAAACTGTCACTTATTCTCTAAGGAGAATAGGAGCTGTCTCTTCTAATAGGAATCAATTTTCTTTTGTAAGATTTGAATTTTGTGAGTTGATTTTTCAGCACAAGACCCCATACCAAAACAAAAGTTTGAAATATTATGAAATGATATAAAGAATATAAAATTTTGTCACTTTTTCATAAATGTGAGAATGTTTTAGTAACTGTGATAGCCCAAGGATATAGTGTTAGAAGAGTTAGTACTTTATTTGGTCTATAAAAATTTATCTTTCTTTAAGTGTTTATTCAATATTACACTCCATTTTGCTCCCTGACCAGATGAAAAGTATAGATGTGATTGCTATGCTTTGTATAGATCCTATTAGCTACTTTGCCTTTCAAATTATGTTTTCATTAATGAAATATTGCTCTACTTAAGGAAGAACTCATGAAATAATTTTCTTTTTTCTAGCCATTAACATTGTAAGATTGTGTTGCTGTAATTCATACTGTCTTAATGATATTACTTATGGTATTTTTAGAAGGTTGCCTATAATGCAAATTTTTGTAATTAAATATTTTTTGATGTTTACTATAAAATTAGTGTATATCCTTTATGTAATAAAAGTATGCAAAATAAATCCATGCATTTGATTTTGTTAGCTTATGATAATACTGTAAAAGAGTTACTTATGATGTTAAGACAGTATCTATACATGCAAGATAGTGCAGAGAATCATGACAAGAATTCTAGGCAAAAGGATAATTCCTTGACACATTAGATAATTTATAAAGAAAGAGACAATTATCTTGAACTACATCAAAATGTATGCTATTTCCTTACTTGGGGGTTGGAAAAACATTCCAGAATCTAGATACTTGAATAAGGCATTCCATTTGTATGAAATAATACTTTCAGAGAATTATTATTTGGAATACTTTTAGCATCATGATTTACAAATTATTTAATTTAAAATAAAATCAAATAAACATTCTTGGAAAACTGCTGTTTGGGGAGTTTGTTCATGTAAACGCACAGAATTATAACACTAATTAAAGACTTTTATGTTGCTAAATATGTGGCTATTTGGAGCACGTGGTCCAATTTATCATATCATCAATCAAATTATGCGTGTTATAATAACAAATTTAAAGGTGACTTAAAATAAATATTGTTTTAATGAGTGAATTTCTTTTGTTTTTCCTAATCAAAGTTAGGTGAGTGATAAAGTCAATGGAACTTTACAAAGAGTTTGTAAAAGGAAAATAATAATGCTTTCAAATACATAATAGCAAAGAACATGTTATTGTCAAAAGTTCTAGCTATGAATGGTAAATTATGCTGATTTTTCATATTAGTTAGTTCTGAAAATCATCCATGAGATTCTCATTACATTTCTTGGCCATATTCTATGCTGCAGCTAGCAATAACTCATCCGTCATTATTTCATCACAAAGAAAACCTAACAAGGCTATAGGGAGATGGAGCATATTTGCAAAGTGACTGCCTAGCTGACAGAATTGTTAAAAAAGGAATACATTGCCTGTAGAAAACTGCAATGTGCTATGTACCTTATTTATCACAACATTTGTATTTAAATAAATGAGAACATTGGAAATAGTTAAATCATTTGGATACATATAGGAGAAGTTTTTTGTTTGTTTTCTTCAGGGCTACTTAATTGGGTTATAAAGCAGCTTATAAAAGATTTTATTTTTCTCACAAAGAGATGTTTTCCTAATAACTATTATAGTTTATTGTGCTTAACAAGACAACCCTCAAATTTTGACTTTTTAAGAACTCTAATTTTACTCCAAAATCTACCCATTTCTCAACCCACAGAATTTGGAAGTGGTAATATTTGCAATGTAAATGTATAACACAAATATAGCATCTCATACTTCACATAATTTTAAGTTATTTTGTTCATTACCTTTATAGAGATATTCATGTTACTGTTAAATTTTAATAAAATATTCAAAATGGAAAGCTCCATTGTAAGTGCTAGAAAGACAATAGCTCAGTGTTCTTTGTGTTTATTAAATGTACTTGAAATTTTTCCCTGATATATACAAACAATATTCATGAAATTAAGGGATATTTGCAATTTTAACATATAATATGGTTTTATATTTAGATTAAATATAAATTTAAATTGCTCAGAGTCAGCCATACCCCAAACTAGCTAACATTTATTTCTACTAAATTTTCTACACAACATAAATAGCTGAAATAGTTACTTTTTTGTAACACTAAAGTGTATAGTAGAATGGTAAAGAAAGTATGTTTTCAGTCTACTTGAGTTTATTCTCTGAGCAGCACATTCATTGAATTTGCAATTTATTTGTAAGTATTATTGATAAAATGTGTTCAGTGTTGGATTTCTATAAGACCACAAAATAAGTTACTAAGCAAGGTGACTTTATTATACCTTTTCTAGTATGAAAGAATACCACCTGCAGAGAGCCTTAGAATTTCCCCTGTAAAAAGAAGTGACAAGAAAGATATATGATTCTAGAGCTTGGGCTGAGTTATTTTAAAGCAGCCTTTGCAGTACGGTAAAATGGTTGGGTCTGTAGAGTTTATATCATAACAGCTTTGGATTAGTGTGCCCAGCCAGGTGAGACTTTTGGAGCAAGTGTCGAGGAGCATGCTGTGTAGTCTTGCTCGCTATTTTTTCGGCTTCACAGTCTCATCCTCCGGGGCAGAATAGTCCCTGTATGAAAAACTTATTTTGTTTGTTTTCATTATTACTTAACAGTGAAGCATTCCCTGTACCATTTCTTATATGTGTCCTAAAAAGGCAAAAATTTATTTCCTACTTTCATGAAGTGAGAGTATTTTAGATTTCTGGTTCCTGTCTATTTTGATGTTTATGCTCTTAAAAAACAAACAAACAAAAAAAGATGAATGATCTGTTATAGAATAAATATTTGTGTCTCATTAAAATTTACTTGTTTCAGTCCCAACCCCAAATGTGCTGGAATTTGGAGGTGGGGCATTTGGGAAGTAATTATGTTTAGACGAAGTCATGAGTGTTGTCAGAGGAAATGAAATAAGAACACAAGTCATGGCATCCATAAGCAAGAAACAGTTGCAAGTGATAATTTAAAAATACACAAAATAGGAAACCATGATTATGGAGAATTCAATTTCTTTCAAAATAAATAACTTGGTCAAAATGCTTAGGTGTATGCTAAATACACAATATTTTGTTCATAAAAATGAAATATTATTTGAGTACAGAATATGTTGGTCATTTTATAGAAACACAAAATACATTTTAATTTTATTTTGTGTATCTTTCATGTCATATTTTGAAATAAATAATTTATGATTTTGTTCTTATACATTTTCCTGAACATTAAGCAATTTATTTCCATTTAAAATTTATTATCTAAGAGTGTTATAAACCTAGGCACTTAGAGTAGAATGTCCTCTGATACTTTATTTTTACAAAGTTTCTTAATATTTTTATAATTATTTATTATTAATAAAAAATTTGAAATAATCCTTATATATCTTTGCATATATTTGGTTAGACATATGTCAATACTTAGCTATTCCAATAGATAATTAAAGTTTTTAGTTTAAGCTTTACCATCAATGTATATATTGTTATTGAATTTTAATAAACTTTATTTCCCTAAAGAAACAAAGTTTTGCCTTGTTTGCATATTCAGATTTCTCTGTAGTATTTTGCATTAATAATATTATTTAACCTGAGTAACAAACTTTTTTTTTTCAGCCACAAGGAAACCTGGAAACAGAAAAATAAGACCAATCTAATCCAGAACACATATTTTATTTCATTTTTAAAAAATTTATTATTAAACTAACATTAAAGACATGTGGCACATTCTATTCATTTATATCTATTTTATATATAAATAAAGAACTAAGAAAATTTAGAAATATTTTAATGAACAATATAACTTCTTACTAATTGAAAATTGATTTAAGAATTATCATTAATTAATCAATTAATACTAGTCTGTTGTCTCAAAGTTGTCCAAAATAATAAAAATTATAGTGTAAGCCAACATATTAAATCCTTTTTGATATGTATAACTACAGACTTCACAAGATTAAACATCAGTAAAAGACATCATTGATTGTAATTTAATTTAACCAATTTTTTTTTTTTTTTATTTTGGCAATTCTAACTTATTAAATTAAGTGTAACTTACTGGAAACATATAACTAATGTACATTTTTTAAAAGTTTAAAATAGGAGAAATTAAATCCAAGTCTTAGATTTATTCAAATATTGTGCTAACATTATTTTAACATGGTGTTAAAGCTAAATGGAAGACACAGAGCTACTTTTAAGCTAAAATTAGTTCACCCCAATTATATAAAAGAATCATTTAAATATCAGGAATAGTGCATAGACTTGTCAAAATTTAAGATGTTTGAATCTATGTCATGAATCTACTTATCTAAAACCTAAGCCATTACCCAAACTCCCAGTTTTTTTTAATGTTGAGCTATAGTTTTCCAAAGAAAAGCATGGAAAAGCTCATACATTTGAATTTTTCAGTTTAATTTATAATTTCTTAATTATTTATTTGGATAAGATATTCATAGTGTGTGCTCTAAGTGAAAGAACAATATTTTGTTTTGTTTTGGTTTGGTTTGGTTTTTGTTTGATCATCAACTAATTCCAAATTTTCCCAAAAGAAGTAAAATAGAAGAAAAGAAGAGAACGAAAAAGGATTTTCAAGAGTCAGCTTAACATGTGTAAATTTATTACTGGAAAGGCTAATTATTTTTCCTTCTAACGAAAAGAAAAGACTTATATGCAATAAAAACATATTTTGACACACACAGGTGATGAAGAATCATTATATATGTCAGTAGTCCTCCCACTTATTTGCTGTTTCAGTTATCTACAGTCAACCACAGTTTGAAAATATTAAATAGAATACTTGAGAAATAAATAATTCACGTTTTAAATTGTGTAATGTTCTGAGTAACGTGATGAAACCTTTTGCCATCCAATTCCTTCCTGCTGCATCGTGTCCAGGATGTGACTCCTCCGTTTAGATAATCTCTGCCCGTTAGTCACTTAGTAGTTCTCCAGGTTATCAGATCCACTGTCATAGTTTCACAGTGCCTTTTCTCAAGCCACCCTTTTTTTATTTCGTTATGTCCCTGAAGCGAAAAGGAGTGATGTTGGCAATTTGATGTGTCAAAGGGAAGCCATGAAGTGTTTCCTTTAAATAAAAAGGGGACAATTCTCAAGTTAATAGGAAAAGAAAAAGATGTATTCTGAGGTTGCTAATGTCTATTGTGAGAATGAATCTTCCACCTGTGAAATTGTGAAGATAGAAAAAAAAAAAATCCGTGGTAGTTTTGCTGTTGCACCTCAAACTGCAATTGTTACGGCCACAGTGCCTTGATGGGTGCCTACTCAAGATTTAAAATTTAAAAAAAGAAAAAAGAAAGAAAGAAAAGAAAAGCATTAAATTTGTGGATGGAAAACATGAATACAAAACATGCTCCATATTGAAGACATGTTATACTAGAAAGCATTGAGTCTATACAACGACTTCTGCAAGGAATCCCATGCATGTATCAAGAAAAATATAGTATATGTAAGATTCAGTATGATCCATGGTTTCAGGCATTTCAGGGCCTTGGAATGTGTGTCCTGTGGATAAAAGGATATAGCAGGTAGATAGCAGATAGAGATAAAGTTCATAAAGACCACTGAGGCCTTGTTAGAAATTGATATTTTCTTCAGTGATTAAAAACAAAAATTTTACTGAAAGGATAAAAGAGTAGTTCTTTTAAATAAAAATCCATTGGAGATTCCCTATCTTGCTCTAGACTATTTTTTTTTTAATTTAGTGTTCAGAATAAAAGTGGGCGGGAAAGAAGCTAAATTTTTAGTATAGAGAAAGGAAAGCAGAGCCAGAATGTAATTAAACATCTTCACTAATAGAATTCCAAAGCATCTAGTGACTCTTATACATTACGCTCCTCATTCAGACTTAGAGCTATTCTCTTATCTTTCCCACATCTTATATATGAGTATCATGTGTCTTCATATCCTTTCTGGTACGTCTAACAGTAATTTATGTATTAGATCGGCAAAATAAATTCATTTAATTAAGTTTAAGTTTATAGTGTTAAAATTAACTATTTTGTTATATTCTGCCATCACATAAAAGGGTACTTTTAAAAATTATGGAAAAATGGAATTCAAAGAAAATATGAATCATTCCATAAACTTTTGAATTACCCTCATATTAATTTACTCACTCAGCAAATATTTGTTCACAGATCTGGTGCAGTTCCTTATCAACGTATGAGAAAATGTCAAATTTTCTACTCACTTTTCTAAATCACTGTGACAGATTTCACTGTCACTCCAAGTTAAACAGATTCATTAAAAATTAAAAAGTGACACTAAAGTATTAGAGAAAAAGAGAATCTAAAGGGAGACAGAAGAAGAGGAAAATAAAAGATATCATGATGTGTTCAAAGAAATGTGCACAAGTGAAATTGCAGAGACAAAAACCTGTTGTAGCAAAAGAGAGACATAGTTTAAAACTACAGGTCTCACTGTGTTATTCCCGAAGGTGCTGAAATTTCAGTATAAACTTTCTTAATTTTCACGTTGGAAACCATTACCTTGCCTTACATGCTACTTCTCAATTGTTGCATACTTATACGGGTGTTACAAGGAAATTATTTTCATTTTCACTGCATGATTTTGAATTTGAAAGGGGCTTAAACTATACATGGAACATCTTAAATTACATTTATGAATAGCTATGATAGATCTGTTATGATGTAATTCGTCGAAAGTTATTTTTTAATTTCCTTCACCAGACATGTTTATGGCCAACATAGGCGACTATACGTGATTCACAAACAGCTTTCATAAAAAGAAAGGAGATGGAAAAATTGATCTCTAGAAGTTCCCTTTTACTCTGTGCAGTAAAATGATAGCAAATAATATTGAATTGAAAATAATATTTGTTTTGTCTCTCTCGGAAGAAAAACATTTTACTTGTATTTATTTGTCAATGTAATGATTTCTTATTACATTCTGCATTCCCCTTAATACAGGGGAAATATCACCAGCGTTATTAAGCTTCTAATTTTAACTACTTGATACTATATGCTCATTCCTTTAAAAAGTATTATTAACAGTGATTTTGTATTATTCACAGATATTGGCTGACCTAGAAAATCATGCATTATTTAAGAATGATCTGGAATGTCAAAAGCTGATTCTGGAAGCAATGAAATATCATCTGTTGCCAGAAAGAAGAACTTTAATGCAAAGTCCTAGAACTAAACCAAGAAAATCTACAGTTGGAACTCTGTATGCTGTAGGAGGAATGGATAACAACAAAGGTATACAATTCTAGATTTGCCTTAACACACACCATGTGTCATATCATGACACATTTTTAATACTGTAACCTGTATAATACCAACAAAATTCACATAAACTTAGCTTTAACCACTATGATTTAAGATAACCAGACAAATTAAAAGACCATCTCATTTTTGGTCTGTAGCTGCTGCTTCTGCATCTTATTCATGTTTACATTTTTTATCCATTTGTTGTGCATTATATGCAAAACTTCATGTGAAATGAAAAGGGGATTTGAATTACTTACTTAGAAAACACAGGACAAATAATTTGTTGAATATATTTGAGAACCGTATTTCAGTTCTAGGAAATGTAATGTGTCAGGTACATGCTTGCTGAGAGTGCAATTGTAAAGAGAGCCTCTACATTTGAGGAGTTGAGAATCTCACATAGAAGCCAGAAAAATTCACAATTATAAATGAGTGCAATAATGATGGAAATTGTAATTTACAAATTTAGCCATGCTTATCAATTTAGTCCTTTAAAAGAAAGTGAATGATTTGGTTAAATCTGAATATGTGCATTTGAAGATTTTGTTCTTACTTTTCTAGAGTTATTGAAAAATTTTCCATAAATATTTGTCTTCTTCATACTTTCTTATGTGTATCTTAATTTTCTTGAACAAGTACACAAAGTAACACAAAAAAGTAATAATGTAATTTTCATATTTTATGTCTAAAAAGTGATATAATTAACCATACTATTTCAAGTACATGTAAAAAGATGCAATTGGCAACAATAGAGTATGATCACATACTCAACCTCTTTTAAAAGAACTTTGTTATTAAAAATTCAGAATAAAGAGACAAAACTTATTCCAAACATTGTGAACGGTGATTCAAAAATAGAAGCTGAATGGAAACACGTTATATGATCAAGAGAATGACACATATAACCATTTTTTATCTGTCAAACAGATATCCTGTGGCTAGTAAATGGTCTTAATTTTTTGAAAAGTTTAACTCCTATTTCCTGGGAAGTTGATTTCTAGTAATTGTCACATTAAATGGGCACTACACTAGAGTATTAACATTTGAAAATGACTAAAAGACTAAAATTCCATTACAGGTATATAGCAAATCAAAAAGGTAAAAGGGCAAAATGTTTCTCACAGCCTGAGATGGATATAGGCACTTGTAAAAAGAATATATGTACTGGGAGAAGGTGCTAAACCTTAGAATACAGTATCTAAACTTCTTTAAAGCAAAATGGAATCTCACCCATGTAGGTTAGTTTCTTTTCCAAAGGACAGATCTGGATGGTGATTTTGAAGGTTGCTTTCATGTGTCAATTTGAGTAGGTTAAGGGATATCCAAAGAGCAGGCAAGAAATTATTTCTGGGTGTGTCTGTAAGGGTATTCCCAGCAGGGATTAGCATCTGAGTCTGTAGTCTGAGTAAAGATGACCACCCTCACCAAAGTGGGCTGGCCTCATCCATTGAGGGCCTGGATAGAACAAAAGGGAAGAGAAAAAGAGAATTCACCCTCTCTTTTGAAGCTGGGACAACCATCTTCTCCTGCCCTGAGATATCAGAGCTCCAGGATCCTTAGCTTTTTGACTCTGGGACTTACACTAGAGAACCCCCTTCGGCTTTGGATTGAAAATTACACCACTGGTTCCCCTGGTTCTCAGGCCTTGGGACTGAGACTGAGTTGCACCACTGGCTTTCCAATTCTCCAGCTTACAGGCTGGAGAATCATAAGACCTCAAGATTATCATTGACGTCCATGTCATGTGAGACAATTCCCATGATAATCCCATTTTGTATATCTATATATATCCTATTGTTCTGTTTATCTGGAAAACCCTGACTAATACAACAATTGTGTATAAATATAGATACCAACTCAAAATATAACTTTTTTAATGTAAAAAGTTGTTATAATGACTTTACCACAGAAATCCATTAAACATCTTCTCTCAATCTTTGTTTTCTATTTTCCCTCCTTCTACTTGAAGAAATAATTAGCTTCTTAGGCTATCCTAACACATTATAACATAAGAACTATTGAAAAAAACCTAACATTGCACCTAGTAATAAGCTTAGCTTTTGTTTAATGAAAATGAGTTGTAGCCATTGTCACTCATTCATATATTCCTTACTTCATTCATTCAAGACACACTCATTTAGCACTTACTTTATACCATGTCCTCAGCTCTAGGAACTTGCTATTTCTACTTAATTCAAGACCGGTGAGTATTGCAATTGTCAAATAAAATTACAGCAAACATGGAAAAGACAAAATAAAACATAACTGTTAGTTAAAAATGGTAGATAATGTGTTGCTTTAAGAACTAGGGAAATGACATTAATCTCTCTACCTCCCGTCCCCCCCCTTCTTCATTTTTCACTCCTTCTTTAATATATGCCATTAGAAGAACATTTTAGAAGTTTTCAAAAACAAGAGATAGTGGTTCAAAACTCTTTTTTAAAGTGGTAAAACAGAAACTATCATACCAGATAAAAATCGGACCAGAAAATAGTTAGAAATTACACTAACAGGCCAAAGAAAATTCATTCAAGCTGAGAAAACAAAGCTCTTAACCGGTACCCATGTTATCATTATGAGGGTAATAAATACCAAAAAACATGTACCACATGACATAGTTTGCCATCTCTTGGACCAGAAGTCTGCGAACGATATTATAATGCTGTGATAGGTTAATTTTACCTATTAAAATAAATAAATATGCTAATTTTCAGTGACTTTCAATAAACATACTCATCCAAGTCCCAGATTAATAAATATGGCTTTGTGTGTGTTTATCAAATTTAAATGAGTGCTATTTGTTTTTAAAGAACATTGTATTCCTCAGAAAAATGACTATATAAAATTAACTTCACTTGGAAAACTGCACAGGATAATTTTTTTCTAAAATAAAAAATATATACTAAATATGGTTACCTTGTGACTAGGATTGAATATTAAACAATAAATTGATATTAGTAAAAAAGTCACTGTACTATTAAAGAAACAAAGAACATCACTAGCCTGAATTTATGACCTGCTTAATGTATTATATCATTTAATTGATCTTCCCAGAGTATTTAACACTATGAGAAAGTTCTCTCTGAATAAGTTAAGTGACTAAGTCAAACATTTGTCTAATTGCAAAAATATGCAAGCAGAAATTCAACTTTATACAACTTGTATTCTTCTAATTCTGTTTAAACATTAGTTAATTGTTTCAGTAATACTCACTAGCTTATGAAGTGGCAAAGTCTGGTGTCTTTAAATGCAATTGTTATAGCATGAAAGAATAAGAGAATATGGATACTATTGAGTTAAACTGTTTGCCAGAATTTGAATTTCTCTAAATTTACACAGTAGTCTTTTTGGTTTGAAGAAATTTTTTTAAAATGTAACTTTCTTAAGGATCATGAATCTCCTTCATTTTAGTATTTAATATTACCATCAATTTATTGTTACTCTTATCCAGTAAGGTAGAGGCTTAACAAAGTGTAAGAATAAAGGAGAGCTTAAAAATTTATACCTGATTAAAACAACAATAATGGAGGAAATAAAAATATTATTTGTGGAAAATTTTATGAATTATATCCATATGATTAACAGTATAAAAATTGTATATTAGATATACTTTATTACCTTAGATAAAATCTAATACCAAGCCTAAAACAAAAAGATGGAAAAGCAGAGAAACTAATAGAAACCCAATTGTTCAAGATATTTAAAGAGCAACTAGGATACTTTCAAGCAAATCCCTTGTATTTGCATCATGTTTTTACTGCTAGAGAATGCTTTCTACACCTTATTAACTTGCATTCCAGTAAATAGGCATTAAGATTTTTGTCTTAATTTGTGTTCTCTTTTCTTGAAAGGTAATGAGGTAAAGGGAATACAAATAAAAAAATACTTAACAAGTAAGAAGAGAGAAATCAAAATTTGAAAATGTAGCAAAAACTGAGAACTTACTTTGCATTCCAAATTTTAAGAACTCCACACTATATTCAGTATGTTTTTTTTAGAATCGTTGATGTGTTTATATTATGCTTTATATAGGGCTACGTAAATATTTTTCTAGGTTCCTGTTCATTTCCAGGATTGTTGGGATAAAGATAATATCTCAAGGGGTTGATAAAGTATGGATAACAACCTTTAAAGATGTTCTGCAGATATTATGAAAAGATAGAGTATTTTTCTCTCCTCCACTTTCTTCTTATATTCACAGATACATACATTCGATAATGATGCACATCTTTTGCACATTTGTGTGTGTGTGTGTGTATGTTCGTGTGCCAGACTCTGTATTAAGAACTGGTATAGAGTATTGAACACCATAAATATGATCCCTGTCTCATGGAGCTGCCAACTTTATCTGGGAAAACAAATAGTAAACAAAATATTTATGGATAAAATTAATGGTGCAAGAAGGGAATTGCATGTGCAATGAGTATAATGTATGGATAATAAATCTAGAGTAGCATAGAAAAGTACAGAAGTACAAAGAATGGTTTCTGTTGTCATTTTTTTTCCCCACTGAAATCTAAAGTATTATTAGGAATTAGTTTAGCAAATTATTGGAGTGGGAGGATGATGTTGGTAAGTAAAAGACTGCAGGTACTTCAGATGTGAAGTTTTAGAGCTGGAGGAGTACAGCATCTTCAAGGAATGTAGAGATGTCCATTATGGTTGGACTATAGCCAACAAGGAAAAGAAAGAAAGCATGATCATGAGGAAAGACACAAGCAGACTTTAATGAAAACACTCAGAGGTTCTATTTTGATTTGGAACTCCAGGGTCTCTGAAGGCAGGTGATGTTCTTAGTGGAGAAGGCAGGCAGTCTTTGAAATTAAAGATGCTTGTTCAAATGCAGGAGTGTCACTTAAAATCTCAGTGTTACGCTCTATTTCTGTCAAAATGAAAATAATTAAATGAGACAGAGTATGTAAAGATGCTAAATCAATACAACAATGCATTCTAACATGTTTGTTTTATACTGAAGGGATTGCCAGGGGACTCAGCAGTAACCTGGGCTAACCTTCCTAATTGCATTATGGACCAAGGCCAAGTAGCCTAGGAATTTTGGAAGCATGAGACTATAATAATTATATAAAATAATAGTGATCTGATACAGGAAAGGGGATAAGACTGTAGAGGATTCATAAAGCAAATGTACCTCACAGGGCCTGCTTTTCCAAAGCCTTGCAGTTTCAAATATTGACCTTGCAGAGGACAGGAAACTTCCCCGAGGCTACTGAATCTCTGTTGCAATATAAGAATTGTAACACAGCAAGGTTGCTGGTTCTAAGACAAACAAGTTACTAACTGATATGTAAAATTACTAAAAAGCTGTTAGAGGGAAAAGGAATGTCAGCTAAATCAATCCTTTATTAGTGGATCACTTAATTGCCTAGCAGAATGTCATCTGACTTGTTTTTACTGAATGTTACCAGCTTCTATTGTAAAACTTGTTAAACTGTACTTAGCAAAACCTCACTTATGACTCTTCCTGTAACTTCCTGGTCTGGAGAATAAATTCAGGAAGGGAACCCCAACTCGTGGTTAATTTCCCAAATGGAAGGAATGCCTCTATCTTGAGGGTTCCAGGAGATTAACCCCTTTCTGGGGCTTCTCACTGTTCAAAAGAGATGGGCCTTGAGTAATCTTTGGTGGCTCCATCACTCAGGGGAAAAGGGGTGACAAATCCGTGGGAGGCAAAGCAACATAAGACAATAAGATATTCATGTAAATGACATTTATATGAGTACCATGATGCATAATGTAAATGTCTGTTAGGCCAATTCAAACAATATTCAAAAATGATGAATGAAATGAGAAAAAAAAATAAGTCATAAACGGAAGGTTGTAGCAATGTGTTTCAAAAAGTATGCTTTAATTCACAGTCCTAACTGAAAAATACTGAAAAGTAAATCTATAAGAATGTAGTAACTTATAGCATATTTTAAGGCAAATTACAATCATTAATATATTAATATTTGTCCTACTATGAAAGAGAGATTAAAGGACATATAAAATTAAATACAGTTTTAAAAAGGCAATAAATAACAAAAACTATTTTTACAAAGAGAACTTTTTTTGTGGTGTAAACAACTGAAATTAATTGCAGACAAGTCAATGGAGTAAAGTGTATCAATAAATTTTATACTGTTTCAATAAGAAATTTATTATAAATAAGACAGGCATTATAATAAATCCTTTAGAAGGTTGATTTAAAGGTAGAACAATAATTGCTCACTCTCAAGTGTTTGAATTGTCTTACACTCATTATGTGTGATTCATGTAATCTATGAAATAAAATTTGGTGTTTAAATATTTGTTTCAAAATATCTCTATTGGATTTGTTTTCTGGTGTTGGCTAATTATTAGACAAATCCCATAGACATAGAAATAGTACTGTTTTATACTCTTATAAATAGCATGTTTTTGATTATAGCATTAATTTCACTCTAATTATAAAAATAAATTGAAAACCTGTAAATATACAGGAGCATAGATAGGAAAAAAGAAACCAACTATGATCTTATAACCTAAATATAATTATTGTTACTATTGTTAATAAAATGTTATGTTTTCCTTCTAAAACTTCTGTGTGTGTGTTTGTGTGTGTGTGTGTATCCAAACATAGCCATACCTGTATACGTACATTTGTATAAAGATACATCTATTTATATTTGTCTTCCTCTCTCAGACATTATACAGATAGGCACCTAAATGTAGGTATATTTGGATTTATTAGCATACTGGACATTATTTTTGTTGCTTTTATTCATTACTTATATCTGTGAATTTATATTTCACGAGATTTTTGAAACACATCATTTCAAATAGCTGACTGATTCTTTTTTTTTTTACTTGAACATTTATTTGTACATATTTGTGGGGTATAGTGTATTTTTTTCAATCCATGTATATATATTGTACCTTGATGCACTTAGAATAGATAGCATGGCTTTGTGCCCATTGATTATTATAAGTATGAACTAATTCTTTATTCAAATGGAAATGTCACAGTTTATTTGAGATTAACCCTATTATTAAGCACTTTGGTGGGATTTAATTATTTTTTCTATAAATAATGCTACCACTAGTATCTGCATACATAAAAAGCTTATCCTAAGCTGTTAGTGTTTCCTTAAAAAGATTTGTAGATGAAAATTAGTTGGAAGAAAGGTAGAGCTATTGTGACTATGAACTGACTTCCTTCTAGAAAGAATACAAAAATTTATAGTATCATCAGTTTCACTGCCTTGTCAAAAATTCTGTCTTAAAAAACTTTTTATTATGAACATTTTCTAACATGACAAAGTAGAAAGAAAGGTATAATGAGCCCCCAAGTTCTTGTCAATACATTGTATTTCTCTTTGTAATAGTGATTGGATATTTTTGCATTTTAATATGTTTATGTATTTCATCATGTATATAATGATGAATAATGATAAACTAGTTTCTTCCGTTTTAATTATTACATATTTTATTTCAGTTTCTTGAGTTAATGAGCTGGCTATACCACATAGTATGAAGTTCAGTAGAAACAGCTCCTGTCATTTTATTTTAAAAGGAATAATTTTAATACCTTACAGGCTTGCTGTAAATAACTAGTAGGTAACATAACATGCCTGGCAATTTCTGAAAGAATGATGAATATTGTATAAGAAAATATGTACAGATTCTAGATAATATAATTTTTCTGAAACAAAGTTTACTTTCCTTTAGACAGACACTAAGAAAAAAAAAGTTTCTTCCAAATGAGAATTTGATGATTTGAGACTAAGATTTAGTATTTGTGAGGGCTGTCTTACTCCTCTTTTGCTTTTTTTCAATATTTTTTTCAATATGTATGCCAGGACCACTCATCCTTGGTGGGCCCTGAATGCTATTTTCTTTCTTCCTTTATTATTTTTTTTTATTTTAACTTGTATGTTAACATTCACTTGTACATTTTTGTTGGTATAGTGTGATTTTTCAACACGTGCATATACTGAGTGTATTAGCCCATTTCTGTTGCTTACAACAAAATACTTGGAACTGGGTAATTCATAAAGAAAAAAAAATTATTGCTTATAGTTTCTGAGACTGGGAAGTCTAAACTCCTTCTGGTGGTGGCGATGGTGACCCTGGGGTCTCATATTACAAGATGGTGGAAGCAGAGAGAGAGAGAAAGACAGACTCTTCCCTTCTTTTAAAGCCCTCAGAACCATGCCCCTGACAACCATTATTACTCCAATCACTACTGCATGGTCCTACAATCTCATCACCTCTCTAAGGCCCCACCTTTCAATTCCATAACAGGACTTCCCACCCTCTTTACATTGTCACAGTGGGGACTAAGTTTTGGGGTAACATTCAACTGAAGGCACTGAGCAATGCTTCATTTAGGGTAGATAGCATAGTTTTGAACCCCTTAATCCACCACTTCGCCCTGCCACCCTTTTTCCTCCTGGCCTCTGGTAACCATTATTCTACTACTTTCCACTTCTACAAGAACTACTTTTTAGATTCCACATATGAGATCATATGGTATTTGTCTTTCTGTTCCTGCCTTACTTCACTTAACATGATGGGTTCCCTCCATGTTGCTGTAAATGGTCAGATATCATTTCTTTTTATTGCTGAATAGTAATCCATGTGTATTCCACACACCATAATATTCCATATGCCATTTTATTTTTGTCTTAAAAGAACTAGCTCTACTTTGTTTCAACACAGAACTATGACTTAGAACTATTCAAAAGCTAAGTTTAACATCTTAGCTCCTGGATTTCTGCTTCTTGTCATATATGTATTAGAAATCAGCAAGTGCCCAGAGAAAGCAAGCAATGATGCCCTGCCATTCCATTCTCTTTTCTGAGGGACTTGAGTCTAAAGTCCTGACTGCTTTGGTTGCCGTGAACTAAAACTTGTGTCTCCCCAGCCTCATGAGACTACAAATGGCAAAGCCTCTCAACCTAGAGTGCTTGTGAACCAGCCATTTCTCAAGAGAAAAATGGCAATGAATGTTGAGCTCATTTCAATTCACATCTTGTCTTTTTTGTACTTTCAAGTGTTAGCTGTCTTTTTTAGTCTCTAATGTCTTAAAACAGCTAATATTTGTATTTTAAACTGAAGCTTTATAGTTGCTTTTGTGGAGGTAGTTTGATACAAGCTAATACACCATAGTTAAAAGCAAAGGCCTCTGTGTGTTTTCAATTTCAACACTGTTGATTTCTGAAACTTCTTGAATACGTTTTTCTTATTTATATGATAATTTCGATGTTCTTATCTTACTTGCTTTTTTTTTTCATTTCATCTATTACTTCTTAACTGTTTCACATTTTTATTTAATATGTATGAAAACTATAACAGAAAATATTTTCTTGCTTCTTGGAAATCATACCAATATATTACTTTTAAAATCCAAAATAAATTGCTGTTTTCATTCTGACATCATTAGTAAGCCTATTTGCTTTTTCATGGTTCTTTTCTAGCATTAATATTTTAAATATTGCATAACAACTTGAACTTTTTGGACATTGTTATGTGTATAAAGTATTCTTTGGTATTCTAGCATTATAGGAGTTATTTTTATTTAATGCCAAAGCTTTTGAAGAATTGTAAGTTAGCAGTGTTTCACATTCAGGTAATCTTGATGCCTGACTTTTAAATAATACTTTCAGTAACACACAGCACTTAGTGTTTCAGAAATATAAATGTACCCTTGTAGATAATGATGTATGCACATGATGGAACACCCACCAAGAGATGATTTAATAGTGATAGCAAAATTTGTGAATGAGTACCCAAGTGGATAAGACATTTAATTTAATCTATTACACTGGAGTAATATTAACTATACATATTACTCAAGAAACCCAGCCATATCTGCTGAAAGAGAGAGAAAACAATTTCATTATTCAGAGTGATGCTAAGCTCAGTTTCTCTGGAGCAAATAAGAGATGGAAGAAGTGAAAATGTTGATGCCTCAAAAGCCCCAGTCTCTCTGTGGTGCGGGAGTATAATGCTACATTTATTTTCTTATTTTTTTACTTCATATGAAAGTATATTATACAAAAGAAAACTAAGTGTTTTATATTATATCATCAACAACAAAATATCAAAGCAAATTAAGTTCCATACTAAGTTTAAACATATACAAAATATAGCCATAAACACGTGTGTGTGTGTGTGTGTGTGTGTGTGTATATATATATATATATATATATATATATATATATATATATATATACACAAATCCACATAAATATGCATTTATTGGAAATATAAGTGACTTTTACAAAAACGGTTTTAATTATTTCATGATATTGGTTTATATACAGACTTTAGGGCCTAACTCCTCACCAACAATCCTAAATATCTTTGGGTATATGATATTTCACTTACTTCAATAGAATTGAAAGAATTGTATGAGTCATAAGCATTAGCAAGATATTTAAGTATTCCAAATGTTGGTATTTCTCATATGTTAGGTGGGAATAATAACAATACCTATCTCTCTGATACATTTTGAGAAATGTCAATACAAGGACCCATGTAAAAAACACACTGAATGCTGATTCAATAAATAATGGTGGAAGTGGTATTTTGAAATGTTATGACATACAGTATTCATTGCTGGCAATTTTTATTCACACTTAAACCTCTATGCATTGAAGCTGAGGCTTCTGTGGTTTCACAGATTAAATTCAGCTAAGAAGTACGGTCTCAGTAGTAAACTTTTGACTTCTAAACAAAGCCTATTTGGAAACAAAGTTTATCAACAAGATGAGTTCAGTTATAAAAATATAAAGTTATGCTTTGCACAACTGATATGCAAGCATATATTTAAAACCCACTATATTTATCAACCACTGTTTTCTAAATTTCCTAAATTAAATGTATTTTATAGTAATTATACAAATAAGTTATTTCCACATATATTTACTGCTCTTACTCTTTACTTGGTCTATTGTCATAAGGTTCTAGTTTAGGTATTTTTGTTGCACGTAATTTATAATTTCCTTTTAAGTGGATTCTCTATAATAATCTCTATTGGTGATCATTGCCAATGTCTACCTCTGAAGCATGGGTAGGAATATATAATTATTTCATTTATTTGGCAGTCTGTCTAATTATAATTCTATCAGATTAAAATCATTTTTATTGGTGTTCACATGTTGAATAGAAAATGTGATTTTCTGATAATGCTGCTAATATTATTTTTTCTTCCAAATTAGAAAAAAAAAATCTTTTTAAAAATTTTCTGTCCCAATAATTGGAGTATTACTTGTGAAATAAGATTTATAATTGTATCCCTTTATAATTGTATTTATAATTGTAAATGCTGGTTCATTAGATATTTCTTGGGTTCCCAGATTTTAAACTCACTCTTTTTGGATTATCTGTTTCTGCTACAAATATTCATCAAGTGCTTATTAATTTCCATTCACAGTTCTTAGTACTGGTGAACAAAACAGTAATGGTCTCTGGCTTGTTGTAGTTTAAATTATATTCAAGAGACTATAAACAAATGAACAAATTAGCATAAAATATGTGACGATTAATTATGGAAAAATACAAAGTAAGGAAAGAGGAATAGACATAGAGGCTGAGGGGACATGTTGCTATTTTGTGTAGGTTGGTCAGGGAAAGCCACTCTAATAAGTTAAATCTAACATACAAATTACTATATGGAAATTCAATCAATTTCTTTCTAAAAATGAAGAGTTCTTTGATTTATTATGACCAGCAAGCATTTGTTAAGTGTCATTTCCATTTACTCCTAATATATATATTTTACAGGTATTTGAAAGAAGGGGTTGTTGCACCATGACCTGCAGGCCAATCTAGCCTACCATCAATTTTGTATGGTTTGTGCACAAGAATCGTTTTTATATAATAATGTTTTAAAAAAATCAAGAATTTAATTTCATGATGAAATTTGTATTTCCTGAAACTCAAATTTCAATGTCTGTAACGTTTTATTGAGCCTGGCTCATTTGTTTTACTAATTGTCTGTGGCTTCTTCCCCTCTACAATGGCCATGTGGTTGAAACAAAGAAAACCACAAGGTGACCTTCATAGCCTAGAATTTTTACTATCTGGCCCTTTACAGAAAAAAAGTTTTAGAACTCCTGTTACAGAAGAAAATAAACCTTTTCTACCTATTTCTAGGAAACTTTTGTTGCAAAATGTCACAATTGTTTGACCCAAATCTGATTTATCAGTAGCTGGAGAGGACAGTTACTGTGAATGTTTACAATGTCACACCACAGGCAACCTCCTGGTCTATGTGCTTATCTGCCTGAGAGCATTCTTTGAGGTATTGAGAGCAAGCTCAGATTGCATGGTCCTTGCACGGGAAGCCCAATAAGTGGGAGTGAAGGATGAAGTCAAATTTCCAGAGGCAATCCTCAACCAACTGGTTGTAAAAGTCTGTGATTCTGTTATCATTTTACTTCCAGAAAGTCTGTGTTTCTGTACAAATTTCACTTTTCCTTTTTATACCAGACTTACAACATTATTGGCAAATTCCCTGTTTCAATTTTTCTTTTTTTTAGTAAAATGACAGGGAGTTTGTCACTACAAGACAAAAGGCAACATACAAACCTGCTTAAGAACTCAATAGCAATAACCTACAGGCTTTGAAACAAGTGACGTGATGAGTTATCAAGCATGATCTGCATCTGTTAAGTAGTGATTTATGGACTGCAGAGGTAGTAGCAAAGTTTGGGCTTAATGTAGTTATAGTGAATAGATTATGGTAACTAAATTGTAAATGCCATTGTTGGGGGACTGAAGTTATGTAACTTAACTTTAGTAACCGAAATGCATGCATATCTGAACCAAGAAAAATGAGAACAGTCTGTATTTGAGGAGACATTATAAAATGATGCTGCTTTATATAGAGAAATAGGACCATAATGTCGAGTTATGAGGCTGACAACCACTGCAAGGTCCTACTTATCGGCACAAGCCTACAAAGAAGCAGCCCTCTTTTGGTATGGCTGAAGGCGAATCAGGATTCTGAGAAGGACTGGTCTCTTCTTGACATGAAGCAGCCACAGTACACTTCCCTACATACAGGATGATGGCAGGCAATAGGACAGCCCTTCTGGCTTCGATTAAGGCATTTATAGCAAACTATTTTGTTCCAGAGAAAGAGTAAACAAAGTTAAAAGCTTAGACTCTTTCAAATTGATATTCTTTTGAGATGAAGTGAAGAAAAGAGTAAGAAAATTGCATTATTAAATTTTTCTGAGTATCACTTCATGCAGGATAGCAGCAAACACTAAATGAAACCTAAAGAAATACCAAGTATGCTGAAACATGTAAAGCCCACAGTAGCAAAGACTATTCCCTTAAATAGTAATTAATTGAACTGTACAGGTGAAGGAAAAATAAAAGCATCCTTTAGTTCTATATTTTTTGCTTTGTCTCCTTGTTGATGGCCTATTTGCATCCACAGATTTATTGCTTGCAGCCTGGTATCTTTCATGTGAACTCAAAGCAAATGTTCTCATTGTGGCTAATAATAGTAAGAATGTGGTGGGAAGGAGATGAAGAAAAATACATAGGAATGAAAAGCTTTAATTCTTAACCATAAAATAAAAACGTAATTTTCTAGAGATTTTCTCTTGAATCACTTTATTACAGAGCATATATTCTGGTATTTTAATATTCAGTGTGTGCCTTGGATTTTCGTATATTTTAAATTAAGAAATTATCTGACTTTAGGAATAGATCCCTTTTCTATTTTTATGAAAAAGGACTTGATAGATCATTTTATCCTGAACTTGTCTCATCACTCTTGGCATCATTATCAGTATTGCTGAAAGTCAAAAAAGAAAAGTGAAATATCTAGGTGGAATTAGCCATCTTGACCTGATTTTTGTTTCCTGGGCTTGAACTGGACAAGCTGCACAGTCAAGAACTTTTAAAGAACAGTTTTTCATACTGCAATTCTACAACTGGATAATTTTTGAAACATTTAACTGAATAGTAACTATCATATGACTTTAAGAAAATGATTCACTTACAATTCTGTATCAAAGAAACCTGAGCATTTGCAATTAGGTGGGGGAAATAACTTTAAAATACTGTATGTCTTTTTCTGAAGAAAAGTGATATATTAAAAATATATATCTTATTCTTTCATCTTTGCCATTTTGAGTATTGCCCTACTTGATGCCTGCTTCAGTAACTCCATTCAGTGACTTTGGTTCCACTTCAGCACCTTTTTTCTGAACTCGAAGTATATCATTGGAGATTACCAGTTCAAGGTCACCAGCTTGCACAAAGCTATAAATACAACTCAAAACCATGAATAACATCATGTCAGCCAAAGCCCAGTTTGCTTTTCACACAGAAAGAATTGTCTTTTGCATTAAGTGTCCACTTACTGGGTTGTGAGGGACATTTTAGGACAGAACCATAATTTCCCAAAGGTTGCTGGGAAAGAACTAAGGAAAGTCAGGGTGTCTGCTTCCCTAACAATTTTTAGAATTAGGAAAGATGCTCGTGCATTAGGTGAAATTCTTGTATAGATCATCACCAGTGAGTCTGCAGACATGCTCTTTATCCAAGAGTGAAAGTAGGCTGTGTCAGGTGAAAAGTGAGTCACCTGTCAATGAAGTTTCCTTTAATAACCTTATTGCTAGAAAGAGACAAATCTTAGAGACTATCTTAGCTGTAATCATTTGCTTTCTCATCTAGAATGGTTCAGGGTTAAAATTATAGGTCAAATTCATCTAGATGTAGTTTAATAATAACTTTATTTTTCCTAATGGACAGAGGATTTAGACCACATCATTGTATATTTTGTAGGTCCTTCAAAGAGTGCAGATTGAATAAGAAATTAGTGTGTTATGATAATATGCCCATCATGATTATAAATTCTTGAATACTCAGTACATGTTTTTGATCAACTTCCCTGTGAATGTACAGTAAATGATAATAAACACATCCTTCCTCCACACAAAGTCTCCTTTTGTAGATCCACAGGGGAATAAGTATGAGTGTGTTTACGAATATTTTCCATGAATAACTAATCCTAATCCTCCAATGTGTGGCTATTCTCTTGCAAAGAAAAAGAGACTCCCCAGGGTTACATTAAATTACTTCTATAATAGAGTCTCACAGAGAATAAGAAGTAAACGATTTAGAGATAAGTCATGTAATGTGGCACTAATGTAAGCCTTCATTTTTAAATGAATAAATCTCAACAGATCACACAATGCCTCAATTAATACATCTTTGTGAGGGTCGATGCTCACTTATAAGAATGGAAAAAATGTATTTTCCAGAGGTTTATAGTTTAGGTGGAGATGAATGAGACCTCATGTTCTCTTACTACACTTCTGAAAAGGCATTTTAATAACTTTCATTTCTTCCATATTTTCACTAATACTAGAATCCAATCATCTTGATAGTCATATTTCCTTTCATCAGTGCCCACATTTTTAATAAAGGCTATAAAAATTTTAATAAATACTATATGAAAGATGTTTATTGGGATATCGGGCATTTTAATAACAACATAAGTAGCAAGAGCTTGGCTTATTTTTGGCAAATAATGTTAGTTATGAAAATAAATATTTAATTTGAAAATGTCAAGTAGTATGGGTTTCTATTCAATGAGGATTTATTCAGAAGATGAAAAAGTAAAACATACTCATCATTGTGTCCTAATATGTGTGTTCATTTATTGTAAAGTTATTGTAAATATGAGTGCTTTGACGTAAAAGAGAACAAAATGACAATGATTGAAGTAAGTTTAATCTCTTGCTTACCTTTTAAAAATATCTTTCCTAGGAATTGGTAGAGGGACATGAAAATCAACCACACTATATATATTGATAAATTAAAATTTTTTAAATATATCTTTCCTGTGACAGCATTAGCAGTAACCAAAGCTCCTTTTTAAAATAATGAATTCAAATTTTAATTATAGACCTAGGAAATATTTAAGATAAAATACTAAAAATAGGAGGTTACACAAAGAAAATTCAACTTCCCCATTTTCTAAATTTACTATATATTTTACTATGCACACCCCTCACAAAAAAGTTGCATTGCTTTAATGTTAACCCCCTGATTTTGATGTCAACATTAAAATTACATATTTTCTAAATCTCTTGAAAATCTAATAAGATTATTTATTAAGAAAACTTAAATAAATTTTCTGATGTTTGCTTGTTATTCATTTGCATTCCCGTTAATTGCCTGCTAATGTCATCAGGATATTTCCTATTTTAACATTTCTATTTTTTTCTTGATTTATGCAAGTTTTTGTATATTGGAAATACATCCCTTTTATATTTATTAAAAGGTTTTATTGTTTATGTTCTTTGTCTTTTGCTTTTTTGTTTGTCTCTCTATTTGTGTATTTTTGATGTAAATATATTTTATATTTAGATGGATGGCAGTCAAATGTTTATTAATATTTACTTTATAACATCTGGGTTTTGTGGATTCCTTCGTGAACCTTTAATCTTAGGCCCACCTAGAAGTAAAAATTAATCACTTACTTTCTTATCTTGTAGCAAATGGATGAAATGCTATACTATAAAAAATTCAAGAGATAGCTTCTTCTTTATAAATATATCTCCTTTAAAGCTTGAACTCATATTTTATGTATCATGACAAATCTTTGATTTTTTTTTCAAAATATTTCTATTTACTGTTTTCTTAAAGAGAATACATCTAGCATAATTTAACCTTTTTCTAATGATTTGATGGCGTCAAGATCACCATCAGTGCTGTACCAAGATGCTCTTTAAGCATTACATAATTTGTTTTTTGTTTGCTAGTTTGTTTAGCTATGTGCAGTTGTTCTATTTGAGTTGAATCAACACAATTTTTCTCCCCTGGTTACTCCCTCACTGTAAGGTATTGCTGATTTCAGCTGCCCCAGATCTTCCTAATGTATGGGTTTGTAAAACAGCTTGGACGTCAGGTTACTGAGAATACTAATATTGCATTTAAATTGTAGTCAAAAGGTTTCATGAGAAGACCTAAGGGCCTTTCTGGTAAGTTGAATAAAAGAGCTTAATCTTTTTTATAGGAGTTTTTGGTGACATGTATTTTGTCAGTTCAGAAAACTTCTATCACTTACTTCTGTGCTATGTTAAAGACAAATAAGGTTGCTAAATATTTGAATTATACATATTGGAAAAAAAATCCTGCTGTTTGTAATGCCAAAATAGAATGTATCAGCATTAATTCCTGTCCTTTCTTTCATTAAATAATCATATTTAACTATATGGATGAACAACTCTAAAGAGACTAAGAACTGCAGTTTTATAACATCTTGACCATTTTTTTCTTAGTTCTGTATTTTGTTTGAGAAAGGAGTTTCTTTGTTTTGTCATGAAGAGAATACTTTTGTATTTGTATTGTATCAAATAACTTCATGTTATGGTACTGAACTTGAAAAGCAAATACTTTATAAATTACAAAAATGCAAATTAAAATGAACTATACTGCATTGCTGCTGTAACAAATTACCACAAACAGTGGGCCAAATACAGAAATTACAGTCATTGGTTACAAGTTTCATCAGAAAGTTAAAAAAAAATCTGCTATGTGCAGTTTTAAGCAAAACAAATTCATGTTTCAGATATTTAAAACAATTGTGTGACTTTCAGTCAGCAAATTATATATTAATCAGTGTGTTCCAGCCCTAGCCACATTCTGTCCTCATCTTCAGAACAAGATGTTGACAGTGAAATCATACAATTCAATCCAAGGCGGAAATTGTTTGAGAATGTACTTCAATATCTTCAAAATAAGCAAAAAGTGCTTGGATGTCGGATGAGCCTCTATACAGAAGATGATGATTTGGTAATCTTAAAGATAATTGGTGGCTTACTCAGAGTTAGCAAGCTACACATTAATAGGTACATCGATAATTTTAAGAATTTACATGAATTCTTTGTTTAAGAACAGGATGTCTCACCCATGTCACCAAGTCAAGTCACCTTTCTTCAAGGCAATTGATATTTTTTAAAGAACTGCTTGTGTAGCTGAGTCAACTACAAGTCTTCATAAGCAGGATTGAAGAGTAGAGTGAAAATTGGCCTTGTTTTCTGAGGTAGGCAGAATAATGCCCCCCGCCCCCCCGTCCATACCTAATCCCTGGAACCTGTGAATATGTTAGGTTACAAAGCAAGAGAAGGATTAAGTTTGTGAAAAAATTATGATTGCTAATCAACTGGCCTTAACATACACAGATTATTCTACAATATATCAGATTAAATTGGGGTGAGCCCAATGTAATGACAAGGGTCAATGTTAGAGAACTGCGGTGTTGCTAGCTTTGAAGATTGATGAAGGAGCCATAAGGACTTTGTGTTATTTAAGCCACTAAGTTTGAGATAATTTTTTACAACAGCCATAGAAAATTGATAAAGCTCCTAGTATAAAAAATGAAAACAGGGATGAGCTCCTATTTTTGTTGTAGCAACTTTAGAATTAGTAAATAGGACTCCTTTGAAGACCAAATTGAGAGGAAAAATTGTAAAAGTGAAAAATCCTGACACGTGTTGAGATTTAAGACATCCCTAGCTTGTTTGGATGAGGCTTTGAAATCCAAATCAAGTCCTCCCTTTAATCTCTTTAATAACAACTTCTTCAATTGCTCAGAAGTCATTAACTTCACCCATTCCCAACTATTTCCTCTGTGGAGGATAATTGGACCTTAAATTCTCTGCAAGGTTTTGACTAATGTTTTGGAGATGAAGGGAACTTCAGTTATTCAAATACTTACTTTCCTGTCCACCCATACCTGTAAAATATGAGTCTAATGGGATTGGGTTACACTCTTTTTCTGCCATTATTTGTTAAGAGTTAGTTACAGGATACAAAACCTGCCCATAACTCTTAATTTTTAGTTAGGCTATCACATAATGTAAAGGCCATCAAGCTTTGAGAATTCAGATGACCTTGAAATTATTCGACAATGTAGTTCACCTTAAAATTTTGAAATGTATACAGTTGAATAAACCCAAAAATATAAAACATAAAAAGTACATTCGTTTAACATATTATATAACTTAAGTTAATAAATGATATTGAATAAGTTTATGAACATTGCAATATATATTTTATTCTAAAAAATAATAATTTTAGAAAACTTTAAATTGTGTATCGAAACTAGCTTATAGTTTTTAATAAGATCAGAAAGCAGATTTAATGCATGTAATTTAGTGCCTATCCTGTTATTGCTCTGTCCCCTTTGAATAAAAATTGAACATAAACTATAGTGTTTTTACTTCAATCAGCAAAACCTGTGCTATCTAGATGTTTATATTTGTTTTGTTCACTGCTGGTTAGATTCTAAAGAGTAAATAAGTCTCCAGAGGAACATTTCCCCTAGATTTGCAACCTTTTATCACATTAAAGTAAAATAGATTGTCAGTGCTTAAGTAAAAGAATACAAGAGTGTTGATTTCCTTTGTAGGGATGTTTAATCATTAAAGATGAAACATTAGAGTATGTGAGTCTAAACATTAAGATCAAACAAAGGCAATATCAGTGTTTGTTAGCTTATATTGTATTATATAAACATTTGTGAACTTGTTCTAGTCAAACATTTTTAATGGGAATAGGGTAACTGAATTCTTTAAAACAAATCTCACCAAAGAGTTTAGCTTTTTTCTTTTTCGATTTGTATTTTATTAGTCAGAGTTATTGTATTTTTCAAATTTATACATTAAAAGCTTTTAAGAAAGATAAGCGATTTTATTTAGAGATTATAACATGATTGGTAAGGATAGAAGATTATTTCATGTCTCCATATCTCTAAATTCTATGAAGCTATTCCCCAGATCATTAAAAGAAAGACAGGTTAAAAAAAAGCATAGCAAAAATTTGCTTTTAAATCTTACAACTGACTTTTAAAACCCTCAGTTATTTAAAGCATAAGACAAATTTACAGAGAAACATGGTAATATTTTATTCAATTGACTTCTCTTTGTTTTCAGAAATTATACAGATAACATACATAGCTTAGTTATTTTAAAGGGCTTTCATAATTTTTTTCAAGCTGGTATTATGCTACATTTCTTTAATGGCAAACAGTGATATAGGAAATTTGTAAGATCTGCTGACAGAACTGTGTCATGCACAGCAATGTTTCTATTGAATCAATAGTTTAGCATGAGATCATTATGTTATTCAAACAATCCGAACATTTGTATCTATTTTGATCATTAGTGTCTGCCAAGAAGAGAAAGTAAAGTAATTGAATTACTACTCCCCTTGTTTTTCTGCCTTTTTTTTTTTTTTTAAGAAAAATGAATGAGAGAAGCGTCAAATCACCTATAAAGGAGCTCCAATCAGGTTAACGTCAGACTTCTCA
>NW_007733169.1:10509-48794 GCF_000696425.1 Galeopterus variegatus | reverse complement strand
ATAATCATATACAGTGTATATTGACAAAATAAAAATTTAACAAAAAAAAATAAAAATAAAATAAAATAAAATAAAATAATACCACATAAAAAAAAAAAAAAAGAAAAATGAATGTGCCAAGAGAGTTTTCACATCCTTATTTGTACACTGCCTTGGGCAGGTTGTATGTTGGATTAGTAACAATTGGTGACTATTTGATTTTATGTTTTATCAGGAGCTACAACTATAGAGAAATATGACCTCAGAACAAACTTGTGGATCCAGGCAGGGATGATGAACGGCAGGAGGTTGCAGTTTGGTGTGGCTGTTATTGATGACAAACTCTTTGTAATTGGTGGTCGAGATGGCTTAAAGACATTGAACACTGTTGAATGTTACAATCCCAAAACCAAGACTTGGACTGTCTTACCGCCGATGTCAACACATAGACATGGTCTAGGTAAGATCTCTTATTTTATTGGTATTATATTTAAAAACGCTTTATTGACAATGTAAATATATGTTAAAATTTAGTATTAATGCCATAAATTCTCATTACCTTTAAGTAAATCATGAGCTTACTTGAAGCATATTTTTTTAAAGTTCCTTGTGTTGACCAATGTTCATTAAAATGTTGAGAGAGATATTAAAGATCCCCAAATTACTAGACTTCAAGCTGTGCTAAAAGTTTTCACAGTCTGACATTCATAGAGTATGTGAAATTTGATATAAAAAATAAAATGCCATGGAGAGGCCATACAGACTGAGTAAAACTTAATTAAGGTGGCCCCCTCCCATATTACTGGATAAATAAATCTATCTGTATCTTTACACTCAGTTGATTCCACCTTGAAAAATTCATGGGGAAGAGGACAAGCATGTAAAGATTCATCTGTTCTCTCCTATGGAGTACCCTGTAGATTAGGGAGAACTATATTTGGATTCAGAAGATCTGGGTGTGAGTCTTGAATTTCTACTTTCTATTTGCATAATTTAGGACCAAATCTTAATCTTAGCTTTGATTTCTGATTTGCCACCAATTCAAAGTTATTAAGTAGGTAAAGATCTAATCATTTTAATGATCATGAAATCAATCTGTAAATAGTAAAATCCTACACAATTCTTTTTTTAAAAAATGGAGGAATTTAATAAAGACTAACATCCGTAAATTTATACTTGGTGTCATGGCGATCATAAGGAGAAGTGTAAATTACTTTTTTTGAAGATCTGAAATATGCCAGAAAATTGACTAAGTGTTTTTCGTATATTTATAATACACATATTATAGAGAGATCAGGGTTTAATTGCAGATCTGCAGATTTAGATATTCATAAGCAAGCAAAGTTATTGAGCATTTCAAAAACAAGTATTAATAATCTTTCAATGTTGAGGTTTCCAGCACTGTATTTCCCAATCATTTCTTCCATAAATCCAAGCAAAAATAGAAAATAGATAGAGATGGGTAGATACATAGACAAAATACTTCTGAACTAATGAAAGTTACCTTTTTGATCTTTATGAAGCTGGCCCACCTCATTTTTCTTTAGTTTGCTCATTAGTTAATTAAGAAGTGTTAATAAATATCTGAGAATATTTTCACAGTTTTAAGATTCTACATTTTAAATAAAAGCCATGTAAATTCCTTAAATTACATTGGACCCAATTGCAATATGGAAAACAAACAGAAAATGACTTTTTCCTCCTAACATTCATAACTCAAAGGGTTTCTTATATAAGGTATTTTTTTCTTCCAAATATTTTGGAGAAATTTGGCTTCCATATCTGTGTGCAAACTCTATGTGTTGTTCTTATTTGCCAGCTAGCTAACTAGCTATGTTCCTATTTGAGGAAAGTACAGAGAATAAGTACTCTCGATTGTTTCTTATTTAATTCATTATATCTTTGAAGTTTTATTTTATCTTTTTCTTGCTATCCTTTCCTGATAGAAAACTTTTTAATATGCATCCTTCAAACTGTTGTTAATCTGCGTGCATCGTGATATTTACACCATGTATTGATGTCTTAATTAAGTTCGGTTTTTACAATCTCACTGTCCCTCCATGGTAGTTCATTATAATTGCTTTCTTCTTCTTAAGGATATCAATATTCTCCCTTATCTCTGTAAGCCTATTTATTATTCCTATTTCAAATTCTTGATTACTTTGAATCTTTCTGTATAGGTTATATATTATCATCTTCTCTTTTCTCTTCTTTCTGTTCTTCTTCCTGCATTTCTTCTTCCTATCTTTCTCTTTCTCTTCCGATTCTATTTAATGGTAGTTGTGCCCACTAAAATATGTAGTTTTTTTATGTGAGCATTCATCTGGGCAATATCAGAGAATTTGGCTAGTTGTATGAAGGGCTAAAGCATAAGATTTTCTTTATATCTTCCTAAAACATTCAGGAGTGAGTGAGCAGATGACACCTGGACACAGAGTCGTGACCCTACGAGCTGATATTGTCCAACAAATCTGCCGTTATCCCTACCAAATAGCCCTCAGTAAAATACACATGTATTTTCCATTATTTGCACATAAATCCACTTGAGCTTTTCTTTCTTACCTGTGATTCCCTAACTTTAGGTCTGGTAGCTGAAATAAGAAGATAGTATTCAGGGACAGCAAGTCTGTTTGCTTTGGCTAGTATTAGTTCCTCATGCAAACTGGGTTCTCATAGCATCATGATGTTAGCAAACCTATTCTGGCAAGCTCTGCGCTGGCACTGATGTTTCATTGCCTAGCAGTACGGACAATGTGGTAACTCTTCTTGAGAGAAGAATATGGGGTATTCAAAAGAACACAAAGTTTTCTTTCAAGATATTTCCCCAAGATAGTGCCTTGAATTTTTGTTTCACCCAGGAAGTCACAACTGCCTTCTGCTTCTCTAGTTGTGTTTACAGTCTTGATGTTAGTTTCTCAAATATATACTATGACTCTCCCTTTCTTCGTAATCGGCAGGATTGGGTTTGAGTGTAAACCAACAGCTGGTGTTAGTTTTTTATTTGTTCAGAGACTAGAATGTCCCATTTTATTTGTCATGTAGGTAATCAATTCCTGTTTGTGGTATCAGAAAATTGAACATAGAATACCATATTATACATTCAAATGACAAGAAACTAAAGTGTAAAGTAAAATTTTAAAAATTAAAGAATTAAAACCCAAAATATTGTTTTATTTAATTAAATTTTTTCCTTTGATTTGTATGGAAGAAAAATATCCTTACATGATTTTATGAAAAAGTCATGAGTTATTGAGTTGCTCAAGATGACTGGCCATCAATAAATGGGGAAAGCTCTTTCTGTTGAATAAAATAACATATAAAAATTACATGCATATTAAGTCTGTGACATCAAGGGAGCAATGTATTTGCCTAGAGAATTAAACTAATTAAGACTACAGTTCTCTCAATATGCTATGAATTTTTATTATATCATTTATGTCTTAAATTAAAGCACATAATTTTATATACTATCCTTTTTACCATATTTTATATTGTATAAAATTTAAGAAGACATTACTAAAATACACTGTTTATAATTTAATCTTTTGAGGAGAAATTGGTAAAGAGTAATACAGTGGCTGTTTATTGTGAATTTTCTACATGCCAGGCACCGCATTATATGTTAAATATGAGTCTACGGTAAGGGTTGTTTTGTTGTGGTTCTGACATACTGCAAAATGTTTTGTTTGAACATATATTTTCAGTTCTCGGGTATACAAATAGGTGTGGGATTGTTAAGTTACATGGTAACTCTATATTTCACTTTTGGCCAAACCGTTTTGCAAAAGCAGCTCGTTTGTTTTTTGTAAAACAAAATGGCTGAACCATTTTCTCTTTACACCAGCAATGTATGAGGGTGCAGGTTTCTCCACATCCTTGCCAATACTTTTTCACTTTATTAAAATAATCCTAATATACTCAAAGCAGTATCTCACTGTGTATTTATAGGCATTTCTCTAATGTAATTATTTGAGGATCATTTAATGTGTTTATTGGCCATTCGTGTATTTTCTTTGGAGAAGTCTCTATTTGAAATAACATGTGATTGTTGTCCTTTGTTCTATTAGTATAGTGTAGCACATTCATTGATTTTCAGATGTTAACTCACTTTGTCTTCTTCAGGCACATTCCACTTAGTCATGCTGTATAATCCTTTGCATATATTGCTGTATTTTATTTGTTAGTATTTTGTGGATCATTTCTCGCCCATATGCACAGGAGATATTGGTCTGGGCTTTCCTTTATTAGGATGTTTTTGTCTGATTTGGGTATCAAAGTAACACTGGCCTCATAGAATGAGTTGGAAATATTTACTCATCTATTTTGTGAAATAGTTTGTGAAGGATTGGTGGTTACTACAAAGCTAGGGATGGGAATAAAGCAGGTTAAAACATCATGAAGCTCACCATTCTTATCTCGATTCAGCTGTTTTTCTTGAATAAATGCCTCTCAGATTGTTACAAGCCTTTATTTTTCAGAGTTGTGATTTTGACATCATTTCCCAGTGTTCTCGTTATTTTACAAAACAGTGAATTTTTGGAGGTCTTTACTATGCCATACCTTCCAATGTCACTATAAGGGGTTATTTTTACATGGGTACCATAAGCATGAACTAAGTAACCCATGAGCAAAAGGAATCTCTTGAAAGCCTAAATTATTAGCCTAGAAAGTTGGCTGGAAGTCCTGGAACCTGGCTGAAACCAAGAGAGACTTGTTAGTTAAATTGAGACCAAAATTACGTCCCTGTGAAAGTCTGGTGAGGACAAACATGCTTCCATGGAAGGACACTGGATGCCTCAGCTGGTATTTCTACTTCTACCTATTCTAGATCTAAGAGGTAGCTCTGAGTTACATTACCCTAAAACTACATGTTGCTGCATCATTTGTCAAAGCAAAAAATGCAAAACAAAAACTTCCTTTGCTTCTCTGTTTTGCTCACTCTAGATATAAAGTCCATGTTGGAAGCACATTACAGGCCAAGCTTAGTTTATAGGTCAGGACTTAGGTTTTCAGGGTCAGGAAAAAGAAGTAACTCAACTTATTGTCATCAATAGTGGAAGACAAGCCCTGCTCCTCATGAACACTCATATGTGGAGATATTCTCAAAATAGGAATGATCAGCTACTGGGGCCAGTGGGAAAAAAAATGTTCTACTGTTCATTTGTTAATTAATTAAACACTTACTACTACCTTATAACATAAATATTATTTTTGCCATTTTAAAGACACATACAATGATGAACAAATTGGCCAATTGACTTTCCCAATGTGACATCATTCTACAAGGAAGACCTGGGATTTTAATCTAAGCTTATTTGACTCAAAAGTCATATTCTTTCAAATATACTGTGTGTGCCAATAAATAAGTTATAATTATAATAATAATTTTTTGCCAATAAATATATTTCCTATGATTTAATTTTAATTTATCAATTAAGACTCACTCTATTAACTTACGTATATAAAATAGAAGATACACACAGACAAATTGGTTTCATAATTGAGTGTCTGATAGCATAGATGGTCAATTGTGATGATTTCTGTAGGATGAATTTTAGGAATGATTCAACCAACATATTTTAGATTTGAACAATATATATAGACATAGATATCGATGCAGATATAGATAGATATGTAGGAAGATAGGTAGGTAGATCAGGAGGTAGACAGCTAGAGAGTTCTGTGCAGTTTCTGCTCACCTATATTTCTCTGAATTCCCCTGAGAGTGAAAAAAGAGGGAAATGCTGCTAGAACTACAATTGCCCTTTTCTTAACACCAGTTTTGACACCATTAAAGTGATAGAGTTTGTAACTAAAAATCAAAAAAAGTCCTCTATATTCTGGCATTTAAGGATTAAGCATCTTATAGGCTGGTCTCTTATACAGTCTTCCTAATATTTTCATATCATTCATGTCTTCTATACACATAGACCTCTGAATACTTATTGCTTAATATTATGGATATAAAACTACCAAGATTCCTAGGCTATTTAAGGATATAAAGAGAAATGTAAAGACATAAATAAATGCAACATTTCTGAAAAAGCAGATATAATTCATCTTCCAAAAAAGAGCATAAAACATAAAAACAACAAAAATTTATTTGATGTCCTCAGATAGATGGTATAAGATATTAACCCTGGAAACAAGAAGTTATAGAAACAGAGAAAAGAAAAATATACAAAATGTCCCTTCAAACTTGAAATGTTTGCTGCAAGTAAATGTCAAATAAAAGTTTTGGAACAAAATAAAACTGATTATCATGTTGAAATTAATGAGACTGTATATTATATTTACAGAAAAATATATGAGACAAAAACAAATAATCAGAAAGTTTGATATCCCATTCATAGCCATTTTAGAAGGAGAGCACTGAGAAAATGGGAGAAATAAAAATAATCTGAGAGAATTTCTCTGAAGTATAACAGTTGGCTTCTAAAATGAGTATCCAAGAAAGTAAGCAGAAGAATAAGTGAAGAAAGAGCAGTTTCAGAATATCAAGAAAAAAATGTAATTACACTATTTCCCGTAGAGGGGGGAAAATCCTATGCTACGGGGAACAATGATCATAAATGAACAGCAATGAAATAATAGCAATGATTTTCCCGGGTCATCTACAGAGAAAGGAGAAATATAACAGGTGTCAGTCTTTTCAGTATCAATCCTACATGCTAGAAAATAAAGAAAGCATTACTTCACACTTCTGATGAGCAAAGGTTTTTAACTTATTTATGCCAAGACATTTCTCAAATAGGAAGGGAGTAAAAAAGATATCTTCTGACATTGTTGGTTCTGCCAATCTCAGCAAGCATGTGAAACTCAAAATCCCTTTTCAAAAAATTGAGATTAAAAAAGAAAAATAGAGCTTTTCAAGAATAATAAATATCCTAGTGTTAGAATTTAAAGATCTCCTTTCACTCTCAAAAGTAGAGTATAAACTGTTGGCCTCCTGGGAGAAGTAGCCATTGGACGGCCTCTTTGCCAAAAGCAAACACAGGATTGTCTCCCATCTGCAAAGATTTGGGGCAGTCCTAATGTGTCACCAAATTGCCCTCCACCTTGTTGCTTAACAAATGTCTGATTCCACTTCTTGCCTGCTATACTAGACTTAAAGAAAATGACTGAGACAATCTGTGAATGCTCTACTTTGAAAAGAGGATGGGACAAGGCAGTGGTGGGGAAATCTGCCTACTGTTCTCCAGGAATGCTCATGTGTCAGAGAAACAAAACAAATGAAGTTCCCTAAACTGCGTGGGAAGAAATGTGGTGTTAAAGGTGAACGTCAAATAGTATTTTCAGAACAATATTAAGTATTTGAAGTAATAAAGTCTCTTGAATATGTCTGTGAAGAAAGAGACCCAAAGTGACATTTATTATCAGTATTTTCCCTGGTTCTTAGAAACCATATATATTACAAGTAATGAATGGACTGAAGAAAATATCAGCATAATATAGTCATTTTGTTTATTTGTAATATAACCCATTATACTAGAAAAATCTCATTTTAGGCTGTCAGGTTTCATTGCTTTAAAAGGAACACTAGTTTCAGTGTAGCCACTATTTCTCTAATTATATCAGTGTATGTTTCCCCTCTTCATATCTTTCATTTAAGAAATAGCTTTTCTTACTAGACCTAGACATCCTATGTTTCTTTAAAATGGTTCTCCCTTCAAAGTTTGCAAGTTTTCACAAGAAAACAAAATGTAAATCTGCCCATTCAGGATAAAGTATCAGATATATATTTTTTAAAAGAATTATGATATATTGAAGAAAAAAGGGGAGGGAGGATTTGTCAATACAAATAAAAAGTTTAATGCTCTAAATCATATCCATTCATCTATGCACCCTCAAATCACATACACAAATATACACACAAACCTGGAGTTTTCAGTACTTATGCATGTCTGGTCACTAAAATAAGAAAAATCTTGAACAGATTATGGGACATAAAAACAAATTTTTAGAGCGGAGAGTTTAACTATTTGACTAAACAGAAAATCATAATAATGTCACATTTCTAATTATTTATGAATATGTGATATAGATATAGATGTGTGTACAATTCAAAAAAATATTTTATTCTATTTCTTTCAAAGAATTTTTATTTATTTTCTCTCATTTTATCAATTTCCCTTGGAAATATCAGAGATGCACTGTCAGTAATCTCAGCAAAGAGGAAGAAAAAGGAGCAAGGAAGGAAGGAAGGAAGGAAGGAGAGAAGGATGGAAGTCAAACTACAAGACCTCAATAGAATGTGATCTTACATACTATGTCTATAAACTCTAAATAGTAAAATCTTCCTTATATATTTAGTGTTCTGTGGACAAAATATCCTGTTATCTGTTGAATTCTTAGCTTAGATATTCCCTGGTATATTTTCATTAAGTTATGTTCTTGTTCAAATAAGCATCTATTAAAGACTTTTTAGTGCTAGGAATCTCATTAGGTGGTGAGGGAAAAGACAAATAAGAAAGAATACCTGCCCATAATGTTATATACACTAGTTATCTACACTAGTCTTATACACTAGTTGCCAACACTCTCTTACAGATAAAATTATATATTTAGTCACAGAGATTTTGTGCCCTGTTTGTTATGCAATAATCAATCTTTTACCTAATCAATTACTCATTTTCAGAAGTAAATTTCATGCCACAAAATGTGTGATTAATGCTCAATATGGTTTCTCTTGAATCCATGGATATCCCTTTTCTTAAATAGTCAAGAACTATGTTTTATTCTTCTACAGGGTATCCTATTAAAGAATACAAAATACTATATTCTGCAATGGTGACAAAAATTTGTGGGCATAGCGAAAAGAATTCCTACATTGTGCTTTGATAGGATGCTTAAAGTTCTTAGAGGATATCCTAGAAAATTGACCCTTTACATTAGAACCTGGTTTTGAATGCTAACAGATTACTCTTTATGAGAAACCTTGAAAGATATGCCAGTTGGATCTGACTCAAAGTATTAATTTTATCTTCCTAAACAATAGATCAGTTTTTAACCCAAGAACATCAGAGATGATGTAACTAACGCTGTGAATTAAATGCTAGAAAGTCTAGAATTTAATTCACAGTCTGATAGTGACAAATATATAGGCATATTTTTATAACAACCTCACACTTGGCTGCATTTTAAATCTGTGCTTGTTTTAATCTTCTGTAGCACCTATTTTTGACTAAATATAGCAATATCTATTATATCAAGTTTACAATTATCTTAATTTTTCAATAATAACATGGGGTATAAATATCATTAAGCTAAAGGGCAGGTTGGCAGAATTAGTTAAGTTAAACATGAGGAGGATTTGTGTTAAGAATGTTCATTGGTTAAATCATTCCTTCATTCAGTTAACATTAAAATTGCACCTCTATACATTACGATACTTAATATAGAATAAAAAACATAAATAAGATATTATATTCAAGAACCTTACACCTGACTCAGAAGCTCAGAAAAGTTAATAGACAATTAAAACAAAGTGTTATAGATACAATGAATAAGAGTACTATGACCACAATGTTTTAAGTTGGAATGGATAATTAGGAAAGATTTTTCAAAGAGAGGTGTCTTCGTCTGTTTTCTGTTGCTATAACAGAATACCTGAGACTGAGTAATTTATGATGAACAGAAATTTATTTAGCTCACAGATGTGGAGGCTGGGAAGACCACAAGCAAGTCGTCAGCATCAGGTGAGGGCCTTTGTGCTGTGTCATCCCATAAGGGAAGGCCAAAGGTCAAGAGAGCATATGTGGCTTGCTTTGATAAAAACTGCTGTCCAGATAACTAACCCATTCTCATGATAACTACATTAATCCTTTCATGAAAGTTCTGCCCTCAAGTCCCAAACACCTCTTATTAAGCCCCACCTCCCAACATGTTGCATTGGGCTTTAAGTTTCCAACACACAAACTTTTCAGAGACACATTCAAATCGAAGCAAGAGGTAATTCCTCAACTGAACCATAAAGGATTAATGGTCAAGCAAAGTGAGGAAGAAAAGTACATTTCAACCAAAAAAGCAAAATCTGTAAAGACACAAATGTGAAAAGGAAGAAAACTATATTTGCTTATCAAACCACAAGTGTTGCTGGAAAAAGAAATTAATTTCAATGATGTTGAATTATCTCACAAAAATATTTTCAAATATGACAAATATCATTTTTCATGTTTGATCTGTAGTATAAAAGATACAAGAAGAATATATAATATGTCAACTAAAATGTTTAATTTAATAAAGTATTTATTTATGAGTAATTTCTTGTTCATAATTGGCCTGTATGCTTAAAGTTAGTCCAAACTTTAAATAATAATGGTATAAACTAACCTGATATACTTTTCTATTTAATAAAAACCTTATGAGATTTGATTTTTAGAAAACTTGAGGGTAATCTAGTCACTCAGATAAATCACACAGAAAGAGCTATTAACAGAGAACAAAAAATATTAATTCAACTACAGAAATCTCACCACTTCAGGTCCTGTAATTACAGTTTTGAATGCTAATTTAGTGCTTGCCTTTGCTTTTGTAAGTTTCTCTGGGGAAATGATTTTATTTTACATTTTAACTGTATTCATGAAGGTCTTCAACCTGAATAACCATGCAAATGTTCCATATTTTAACTTAAAATGCACGTTAAACTTACATTTAATAAAAAATTTCTTCAGTCCTAATAGCTTCCAACTCAATATGCAGGTTTTAATGAAGTGCTAAAGGAATCAAAACAAAAATTTATATAGATTAATAGATGTTCAAACCTAGAGGGTACCTAAGAGAATATTTACTCCAGAATTTTAATTATAATTTTACAAATGAGAAAACTGAGGACCAGAAAGATTAGCTTCCTGAAGTTCATACAGCTAATTAGTGACAACGCTTGGTCTGGAATTCTCCATAGATTTCAGTTTTGCTTTTTTTTTTGCTTTTTTCACTTATTTTCTCGTTCTTTCTGATAATTCACGTACTACCATTTCTAGCAATATATCAAGTTCATTTTTCACAGCAAGTATGAGGAGGCTAGGGCAGAACCAGGTTTTCTGTGTCTTAAAGATGAGACTCTCATTTAAAAAAAAAATACAATTGCCATCTGAACTCACTGTGAGAGCCCGTTCCTGAGTGCTGGAAGGTTGCTGGTGAGCGAGGGACCCTCGGCCTTAAGCTTCATCAGCCTCACAGGAAATTTCCTCTCAATAAGTGGAACTATCATCTTCTACTCTCAGACCATATTGTGCATTAGTCAATAAATTATAAAATTTAATATGTTCTTTTTATGAGGATTACTGTAAATTTTTGTTCTATAAATCTTTAGGCATCCAGAAAAATACATTTCATATAAATTACCTAAAAAATATATCCATATAAAAGTAAACCCAAACACAATAATTTTGATTTTTACGTGAAATCAAATTAATCTGTCAGGCCTTTACTCAAATCACCCTTGCTAAAATGTAGGCCTTAAGAGGACATACTTCTAGTTTTTTGTGGTCTGATGTCTTAAGTATTCATACCATACAGAAAATCAATTACCTTTGAAAGCACTGATTTTTAAACAACTACACCCTATAAATTTGAAGGTGCTGATATTGATAGTTACCATTTATGTGACTATTATTACATTAATAGATGTTTATTTTTACAAGATATATATACATATATATATATGTATTATATATATATATATATATATATATAATATCAATCTCTCACACATATATTCAGACTTCTGAATCACTAGTCTGTGATTCAACTGACCAACAGTGTAGACTCGCTCTGCCTCCTTACGAGTCATTTGTGTGACAACAAACAGTGCAAGACACCAAATATTTAGGCATAAATACTTAGCAATTCCATGAATAGGGAGCTGGTCAGTCCTAAATAGACTTATCTATTTGGTTCATTACACATATTTCATCATTCAGCACTGCCAGGAAAAAAGTTTAAACAAAATGTATTACTGGGTTTTTGTTTTGTTTTTTTTCCCTTGCTCAGAGAAAGGAATTGGGTTGTCAGATTTAATACAGGCAAAAGTTCATTACAGGACATGAAGCCTATGCTCAAAAAACAATAAAAATGAAAAATGATGTCCCAGCAACACTTTCTTCCATGATTGCTTCAGTTAAAAGATAGATGTAGGAATAGATAGATGTAGTTAAAAGATAAATGTAGGAATTCAGAAACAGTTTTAATGGTAAAGCAACTTGGACAATAAAAGATAACTCACAGGTAATTAGTTCAATGATTACTGAGAAGTAACATGTTCACAAAAGTTAATATTCAAGATATTGTAGCATCAATATGTTACAGTTGAGCAAAATGATATAGGCTATTTATACTTGCTTTCTTATCATTTAGATTCACACTGCATTTTAAACTCTGTGATAGAAGAAAATAACAATGCAAAAATCAACTCATCCTACATTTTACTCCTGGGAGAAGGGAGAGAATAAGGCAAAAAGAATTTCCATTATTGTGCCAGACTATACTTTTCAACATTCCAAAAAGATGGCAAAAATGTAGAATTATTATTATTATAATGTAATACACAAAAAGCCACACTATATTAAATTTTAAGGAGTTAAAACAAAACACACTATTTATATAGCCATATAAATATTTGTACAACTATATGTTTGTACTCTCATGTCATAAATTTGATTAAAGGCGCTTGAATTAGACACTTTAATGCATCTTACATTCCAGGTATGCGATTGTATATTTTTACAAAGGGTAATACATTATATTTAATTCCTCTCTTTGGTCAGAAAAGCATAATTACTAGGACTGTAAGTATGTTAGAAAGAGTAGCTGAACTGTTACTATTTTTTTGAGCACTCAACGTCTTGTTTTCTTTATTTGGTATAGACTCCTCTAAAAATGGTTAACATTATTTTTGCTTTTTTTGTCTCACTTGTCATTGTGGAAAACAATTAGCTGAGTTTGTTGTGACACTTATGGATGAATTAAGTCAACTTTATATTATATATTTATTAGATTGAAACTTCCAGACTAAATTCATTCAACAGATACATTGCAAAGGATTTCTCTAGGGGTCAGAAAGAAAATTGTGAACAAGATAAATATGATACTGTCCTCAGATGGCTTTGTGTTTAGTAAATAATAGAAAACCATAAATTTGGTAATTGTTGACCTTGAACATTAAAAATATAAAATAGTTCTATTTAATTAAGTCGTGCAATATTATTTGTTACATTTGGTTCTGTGTGCCATACTCAAAAGATCTCTGATAAATTGTGGAATCACCTAATGATGTCATAATTAGAAAGTGCACAACTATGAATATTCCTATAGATTTAATTATCATAAATAAAAGGGAAATGATATATTTAGATTTGCAATTCTAGATGATCTATTATTCCAATTTCATTTATCATTGGCCTACTATTTGTTCAGTTTTGTTAGGAAACTCGTATTCTAAGGGTTGTGTTAAATATGCAATCTTAGAGAAACATTAAGTATTTTACTCTAATAGGACATGACTTTTCATAGGTTTTCCCATGCAAATAGGAGCCAGTAGTAAATGTCATTTTAACTGGGGTGAGATGATATCTCATTGTTCTTTTAATTTGCATTTCCCTGATGATTAGTGATTTTGAGCATTTTTTCATGTGCCTTTTGGCCATTCGTTCTTCTATTGGGAAATGTCTATTAAGGTCCTTTGCCTAAATGTTAATTGAGTTATTTGTTTTCTTGCTGTTGAGTTGAGTTCCTTATATATTCTGGATATTAGTCCCTTGTCTGATGTATAGTTTGCAAATGCTTTCTCCCATTCTGTGGTTTATCTCTTCACTTTGATGATAGTGTCTCTTGCTTTCAGAAGTTTTTTTAGTTTGATGTAGTCACATTTGTGTATTTGTGCTTTAGTTGCCTGTGTCTTTGTAGTGTCCTTTAAAAAAGTGCTGCCTGTTCTCATTTTGTATAGTGTTTCCCCTTGGCTTTCTTCTAGTGGTTTCATAGTTTCCCTGTACCTTTGAGCTTCAAAATAACAATAATGATAATATATACTTACCATTAACATTTAAAAATAAAACATATGCTTCCATTAGAAGGGACCATATGGCATTTCCCAAACCTTACAAGTTTTATTCTCTTCCTTCATTTGTCCTATTTTCTGCATGTGTAATGCTCTACAAAACCACCAAAGTCTTCCCTTCATAACCGAAGAGCATCCATTTCTGCTTTTCAAAATTCTTCTTACTCTTTAAGAATCCCTAGAATTTTCTTTCTCCTAAAACCTTCTTTGATCAACTTGGCTTGAAGGCTCTATCCATTTTCTAAATCAAACACTGAAGTTCTTATTTTATATTTATTATGAGAAGATTATTTCATACTGACATTTATTAATGTTTGATCTCTGCTGTGTTACCAGAAGCTGATTGATGACACAGCCTCCTTTTAAGGCATTTTGTACCACATTCTAAACCCATAGCAAAAATCAGCTACCACTGCAACTAAATTCTACATTTAGAACCTTCACTGCACACATATTAGATGTGAGTAAATATCTAAAATTTTGAAATGTCAGACCATTTTCAGAGCAATAGTGTCAATGATTATCATATGTTAAATACCACGGACAAACTAGAGTAGATTTAGGAAACAGTGACAAACTTTAATTCAAAGAAGTAGAAAGTTCATGGGGAAAACATTCAAGGAACTTTATATGAGCTATTGAACCATTAGTTTAGCTCTTTTCAAATATAAGTAAGGCTTTCAAGAACATTTCTAAACAATGAATTAATAAGTTACTTAAGAAATAAACATCAATTTGTTGAAATTTAACCAGGTATGATTTGAGTTGGGAATATATCAGTGAAAAATAATACAAAAAAGAATTGTTAAATTTTAAGTACCTCTAAAGTTTTGTGTTTCTTTATTTTTTTTTAAACAGGAAATACCTGATTTATTTTCCAATTTTTTTCAATTGTAAAGTAAGGCAAATCAGAACTAAAGCCAAAATGTTTCATTATTTTAGTTATTCTGTTTTCATTTATGTTGTCAGAGCTAGGCTCACACCCTTCAAACACATTGTACAGACTGCGTCTCCAGATCCCTCACACGCCAACTGGTTCCCCAGACTGCTCACACGTAGGTCCATGCTAGGTAATTGGGAAAGATTCCCAGAGCTGTTGGGAGAGGAAACGAGCTCAGTCCTCAGCTTCCTCAGCAGCAGCAGTTTACAGGTCTGGTAGCTTACAGGTCCAGCGGTGGCGGTGGCCTGCAGAGGGCCCCAGGGGCACTAGCTGCAGCAGCAGCCTCTGCAGCAGTAGTGACCTCCCCATGCCCCACATCACCCCCCCACCCCCCGTGGGGAATGGGGGGGGGGGCGCCATGGATCAGAGCCACTCATCCTTTATACTTAAGTCCATAACCCAGGACACCTGGGTGCACATGCTCAATTACATTAGCCAATAACGAAGGAACACCTGGGCGCATGTACACCTGGGTGCACATGCGCACTTACACTAGCTGATAACCAAGGAACACCTGAGCCCATGTGCATATTTACATCAAATGCTCAACAAGATTCTGAACATCTGAGGGTCCCTGACCATTTTCCTATATTTTCCCAACATTCAATAAATACTATACTTATAAATAAAATGTGTACATTATTATAATACATATACCACTCAATTAAGGTTTTCAAAGTTTTTCTACATAAGAAAGACATTTATTTTTACGCTGTTAGATTAAAGAAAGAAATTTAATTGATACAACGACTTTTACATAATATGTATGATTGTCAATGGCACAAAATGATTAGTGTCTCTGGAGAAGATCTACATATATGTATATGTATGTATATTTATGTACATATATTCAATATAAAGATTGTAACTTTAGAATAATGCTGGAGTTTCCTTGATAGACATTTGTAGCTTTCAATAGATGTAGGTAGTAGCAAGCTATAGTTTCTTTCCCCCACAGACTTACTATCTGTGTCAATGAAAAAAAGAAAAATTCTCATCAAATTCTTCCACACGTGAGAGGTTTTCAGAAAGGTCATGGAAAGATTCGTATTATCTTATAATTATTTTTTTCCCACGAACTTTTTGAGATACCCTCATACAAATACTTATTAGCAAATTAGGCAGAAATAAGCAAAACTAGGTAAATGACTTGATTTGTAAGCTAAACAAAGTCCAATTATTTATAGTGAGCTACAGCTGAAAGTATGGTTTAAATTAGGAAGTTGAATCTGCATATTTGATTACACCTGAAAACGCTCTTGACCTAATTCCCCAATCCACTGAGAAACCTGTCATAAGTATAACATTGCAACATTCTTTCATATAGCTTTTTTATAATACAAGGTCAGAGGTGCTTATAAAATATTTCTCCATAGTCCATATATCTTAAAGGCCACTCATTTCACCAAGAGATAGAACATTTCTATAATCAATTATATTAAAAAACAATATAGGATTAACATATCTAAAGCACTTTTAATTGCTCACATCTGAATGTAAGTTTTTGATTAGAGTTATTTAGTTAACTAACCACTCTTCCTTGCAACAACTCCTCGCAGAATTTATTTCAGATAAGGATAGTTCAAATATTGATTAATGGGTTGCTCAATAAAGATGAAAGTACAAAAAAAAACAAATTATATTCCAATGCTAACATATTCTAAAATAAATTAGAGACAGTATAGAAATTAGAAGTGAATTTTTATGAATAAAACAATTTTAACTAATTCCTAGTATATTAACTCATATTAAATGCATAGTGTCCCTTACTATATGTTAATAATAAAACAAATGCTTTGACTTATAATTTTTTTTTCCTTTAGGGTCTATCTTTTATTTAAACAAAAATTCCATTAATTATTTCTCTAAAGCACAGTCTACCATTTTGTTTGTTTATTATCAAATACTTATATTTCATCAAGATTATGTTAATTATATATAGTATAATCAAAATAAATATTGAGATAGATTTTTCCAGTTTTCACCATGACAAATATAAATGGTTGCATATTCCATAAATCATCATGAATAAAACATGTTGATTATTCAGTATCCTCAAGCAGTAACTTGGTACTGAATCTCAATAACTGCCAAACATTAGGAATAAGGGGAAAATGTCAATAGTAGAGGAAGGAGCTAACAAGAATAAGAATAAGGAAAGAATAGCTGAAAAAACAGTGCAAGAAGAAATTAGATTCATGTGAATCCAGGGCACTTCTTTCTTTCTTCCTAGACAAAATTTTGACCTTGAACTTATTTTTGACACTGTAGATGAAACCACAGGAAACAGTTAAAAAATAGCTAAACACTAAAATCTCTCATAAGCACTTTATAAACTTTCTCATTTAATCCTTACAACAGTCCCATGAGCTAAGTACTATTATTAATGCTATTTTTCAAATAAGAAACTGAAGCTCAAAAAGGTTGAAGCGATTTATTCATAGTTACAAGGATTTGCAAAACTTTTTGCATCCAATTTCATGCTTTGATAATTATATCTATCTATTTTTGGCAGCTCTCTGGCACAGGGATCTGAACCCTTGACCTTGGCATTACAGCACCATGTTCAAACCAACTGAGCTAACCAGCTGCCCTCTAATAGTTGTTTTTAGTACCAGAATATTCTGCTCAGGTTCTAGCTTAGGAGACATCTCCACATCAATCAGTTACACCCTGGCAAAGGGCAAATCCCTAAGGATTTTTAATGAAATGATGTGTGTCGAGCCAGAATGACAAAAACAGGGGGATTAGCAAGTAACACATATAAAAGACATGTGAACAGTTATTTCCAACTTCTTTAGTTATATATTTTGTTTCTGTTTAGTTTTGTTTCAGTTAAATGAAACCCAGGTATAACAGAGTACAGCAAGGCTGGGATAAGTAAATCAACATGCTTTTTTCTCTGTTGCCTCTTCAAATAGCATTTCCTCATGTTGGCTAAGAATTATACAAGTTCATCCCAATAAAATGATAGGGTCCTGGGATCCTGGTCTTAATGCAATTATTTTCATCTAATTTACACTATTTATAAGTTTTGCAGTACTGAAAAATATATATATATATATATAAGAAAAATAGTCAAGTGGTTTTGCAGTTTTGAAATCATGTCTTTACATTTTGATTCATATCTCCTGAATTTGATCATTTTTGTTAGAGTAAAAGACACAATGTTACAGCATTATCACTGTTAAATAGGATACCTTCAGAATTATTTTTTTTAAATACGTAACTGCTTGATTGTAGCACTTAGGAAGCCCTAAATTCTACAACTATGCACCGAAATCTCTTCGTCGTTAGCCCCTCTCAACAAAACAAAAGAATATCTGGTTCGCATTTTAGACTTTTCTAACTACTTTTGACTAGAAGCAGCTAAGGTGAATCTGTGCTAACAAAGGTCAATTGCTTCTAGACTGTAGGTGAGCATGAAATGACACACAAGGGCCTTTAGTTGAAAAGTCTATAGAAGGGGTCTCTAACCTTGGCCCTGACCTCTAGAAATTTACAGAATATATATTAACCTGTCAATATCCCCCTAAGAGATTTAAGATGGGGAGATAAAGATAAGTAGCTCATTAAAAGTAAATTATGGTAGTTGGTGCTTACTGCTTAATTAAGCCAACTTTAAAGACAGCAGATAAAAAAAGTGGCCAATATTACAACACATTGAAGATAAAGAGCCTTCCTTGGTTTGTTTGTTTTTCTTACCTTTGAAAGTTGCTAAAGGTATAGGGTGTTAAATAATGGCTTAAACAGAGAACAGGCTAGAATGACCAAACAGGCAACGCAGAACTGGCGTCTGCAAGGTATAGAAGGTGGTAAACTGAAGATTAATGTGCAAACAGTGGTGATTAGTTGTCTTGATGTGAAGACTGATGAAGCAGAGAGGAAGAGGTTTGTAAAACCAGAGAGCATATGTGGCAACAGACTCGTACTATCTTGCTGACAAGATACATATTATAGTAGTGAGAATAGTCAGTCACAGCTCTTTAAAGAACATCCTGACGAATGCATATTTGATTTACATTTGCTTATGCTATCCATGCTTGTGATACATCAAATACAAACTTAGGCTAGGATTTATTGATAATAAATAAAATAATTAGTATCATTATTTGTTGTTCTGTTGCAGAGTAGAGATATTTATTACCTTAGTCTCTCTCTTTTCAATTCATTTCCACAATACCAAAGTTGACTTTTTAAAACTGATTGTTTATTTACCTGTCAAGAAAGTACAAATTTTTTAACGTGACATTTACAGCTTGTCAATATTTTCCCTTTGCCTCTTATGCTATTTTAAACTCTGCCACTTCCCCCTGCTATTACACACTGAGATTTATCACACGAAGTATCTTACCAAGCTGGCAACACCACAAAACTGTTTTACTACCTACCTTGCACAAGCTGTTTCCTCCATCCAGACTGACCTTCCGTTCCCTGCCTAATTAATCAATTCTTTCATTCTTCCTTTATTCTTTCATGGTTCATCCACTCATTCCTCTAGTGAACACATTAATTGTCTGATAGGTCCAAATCACAGCTATAGGTTTTTCATGAGACATAATAATTTATCAGAAAAAAATCTCAATTTTATAGATTTTTGCAGTCTCTTAGAAAACACAGATCCTAAATTACCTTAATACAACCTAGAAAAAAGTACATGATTTAAAAAACAAACAAACAAAAAAACTTGTCAAACCCTGCTTGTGTTCCTTACAGCTTGGTAAGTAAGAAAAAGTTTGATTTGTAGAGATTTGAGGGGAGATTTGAATAATATGCACAATTTAGATATGTTACCAAAGGGGAAGATCTCTCCCCTAGATGCAGTGTGACATAGAAATGTCATGAAAGATATACGTGAAACGTAGATAAGACACAAAGTATTATATTTTACTAATTTAAATAATTTATGAATATACTAGTGTTATATATACTTTGAAAAGAAGGGTGAGACCAGATATCAATCAACATATTATGTCAGATTACAAAGTTTTCTCTAGTATTTTCTTGACAGTGAAAAATCTTTGAAGTTTTTGAGCAGGAGTAATATGCGACACTAAAAGATTAATATGATAGATGTATCAGAAATCAGTTGAAGAACATGGGTATGCAGGGGGTAAATTGAATAAGAAGGCTACTGAAATACATGAGCATAGAATTAAATAAGATTTTAATTATGGGAAAACAAAAGGAAGGAATGGGTTTCAGAGGATATTTTAGAAACAGAATTTCCTACTAAAGTCATCAGTATGTAAGGGATCTTATAAGAAAGATTCTGTGGAATTAACTTTAATGTGAGGATTGAACATAGTGACTATATTAGTGTACACTGATATTTCTTGAAAGAGTAGAAGTTATATTGCTATAACAGAATTTTAATTTGTAAATGTGTAAAATTTGTTAGTGTATAATCATGTAAAACAAACTTATTATCCCTCTGTTACACAGAATTTATTCGCATGTTTAAAAAATATCTGGATTTTTGCATTGGTTGGAATACTTTTTGTCTTAAACAAATAATTCTAGCTTAGTTTTGAAGAAAAAGTTATGGATAGTATATTTGTTTTCATATCTAACAATTCATCTTAATAACTTAGACAATAATAAACATAGCAACAATTAATTTAAAGTAGATATGCACACACTTATTATCTTTCCTTTTTCTTTTCAGAAATAGGGGAGAAAAACCCTACAATAAGATCAATTGCCCCTTGATATAGGTAATTTACAACACATAACCAAAATTATCTAAGTAGTCATTTCTCAATTTCCAGCAGATAACCAAATGTGTAAAAATATATTTACACATTTTCCATAAAATTGATTTATATAACATTGTTACTATCTGTCACATTTTTATTCAAGCCAGGCTTGCAATCCTTAGGACAGACACTGTTGACAGTCTATCCACCAGCAACTTCATTTGAACTTTTCTAAAATAATCTTATTTTACATGGATGCAATGTGACCAATCCAGGGAATAACGAAAGCAATCACATCCCCTTAGCCAGTTAGTAGTTGAGGGATGGGCTTGTGACTGAGCTCTCGGCAATGAAAAATTGGGGAAATTGGGGAGAGTTCCAGGAATTTCATCCTCAACATGACAAAGGATATCTATCTATGCACACTTCTCTTTGTCTCCCCACAACCCCTTTTCCCTCTCATATACCTGAGTGACTGAAGTATTATTATTATTATTATTGTTATTATTATTATTTGCTTATTTAGTTATCCAGAGTCAGCCACTGTAAAAAATAAAATATGTAAAGTAAAGTAAAAAATGTATTCTATATATTTTTAAAACTTTCAATTTTTATCCTTGATCTAATAGTTTAATTGTATATACTATATATGCCTATATATGTATACATGCACACATACATAGGCAGAAAAAGATTTTTCATACCAACTCTTATTCACTGTTTTAGTATCACAATCAGATGCAGTACAGAACGTTAAGAAAAAAAAAATTCAGAGAATCACAGAGGAATCTCTGATAATCTACTATAAAATAACTTCAGATTCTGGAGGATCTAATTTCCCTGACAAACTGTACTAGATTCCTAAGTCTGCTGTAACTAATGACCACAAACCTGCTGACTTAAAATTTATTCTCTCACAACTCTGGGAGCCAGAAGCTCAAAATCAAAGTGACAGTAAGGCTGCTTTCTCTCATGAAGCTCTCGGAGAGAATCCTTCCTTGCTTTTCTTCTAGCTTCTGGAGGCTCCAAGTGTTTCTTGGCTTGTGGTTGCATCACTCCAATCTCTGCCTCTGTGTTCACAATGCCTTGTCTTCTTTCAATCAAGTCTTCCTTGTCTGCCTTTTATAAAGACATTTGTCAATGGATTTGGAGCTCCCCGTCTAATCCAGGATATCTGTTCATCTCAAGAGCCATAACTTAATGACACCTGCAAAGACCATTTTTTCAAATAAAATAAAATTCATAGGTTCCAGGAATTAGGATGTGAGCATATCTCTTTATGGGCCACTAATTAACCCACTGCACATATTTTTCTAAAAATTTAGAAATTCGAATTCTGAAACTGAAATTTTAAAAAATTATTAAATACAATTATCTCATAAGTATTTGATGTCTACTTTAAAAATGAATTATTTACTTTTATCCTATATTCATGCATGTACATTAAATTATATAATTTTTTTAAAAACATTATGTATTAAAACACCTCTAAATATAGCTTTTACTATCTACCTTCTTTAGACAGATATTATCTAGGAACTCCACATTTGTGGATTTGACAGCTAATGTATACTAATGAGAAAAGCTAATGTAGTTCATGAAAAAATTCATACTTTTGAGGGTTAATTCGTCCTATGCTTAATTGCTATTTTCCATCTGGTTTTATTTCTCCCAGGCTAAATCTGAGATCTCATTTCTTAGGTCAATAATATTCAAATGTAAGAATATATTAAATTAATGAGATGATTTACTGTTTATACATTATTTATATCACTTGGAAATTTTTGAGACATGTTTGGAATATAAAAAGTTATTAAGCAAAATTATAGCATTTAATACACGTTGCTGAGGATTTGGGTATAATCGGAAAAGTTAGAAAAGTGGAACACTCTTCAGCTGAATTTGTTGGAATGAAGTCAGCTGAGGCTAAGAGAAAAACCCGAAATAGCAATGGCTTAAGTAAAATGAATTGTCTCTTGTAAAGTCAGGATATGAGCCTCTGTGGAGCACAGCCACTTCTCAGCTGGAAAGCCCTACGAGAACCAGAGGTCGTTATTCTCATTGCTTCTCTGTGTTTAGCAACAAGCTCAAGGGCACCTGACTACCTCTGCGGTTGCTTCAACTCTAACCATTGCATAGCATTCCAGAATGCATACCTTTGTCTTAGTCAAATTGCTACACGTAGCTGCAAAGGACTAAAAAAACATTTTTTACTTGTTTGTTATAACATGGCTATGTGCTCAGCTAAAAATTAGTGGCTTTATTATGATAGGATAAGAAGAGAACAGAGTGGGGGGGGCGGCCAAATATCAGTCTCTACTACATGGACATTGAAGGAATCAAAGGTAAAGGCTTATCCTTTTAAAATTCTCTAGAAAAGGACTGACTCTAATTATAAAACAACTTTAGTTTTGAATTAAATACTCTTATTTTACCTGAAATTAGAACGTGTTAATGTGATAACAAAGCAATGGATTATCTGAGAAATAATATTCAACATTTTGTACAAGTATACTTATTGGTATACTAATCATCATTTACCCTAATATATTTTTCATAAATTATATAAATGTATTTATGAACTAAGAGGACAATCACTATAAAACATACAAAGATATACATGAAATCATGAGAAAAGATAACTTACAATATTTTATTCTTATATCCCAAATGATTGCATTATGCACCCTTTAGGGTACAGTCCCCACACTTTGGAGACCACTGGTACGTCTCAAACTTTGATGTACATATGACTTGGGGATCTTTTTAAAATTCGGATTCTGATTCAGTAGGTCTGGGCTGGGGGTATTCGGCATTTCTAATAAGTCTCTAGGTGATGCTGATGTTCCTGATGCCGGAATCACTCTTCGAGCAGCAAGTCTAGAAGACATTCTTCTGAGACTTACATTGACTTCAATCTTACGCTTCTTGAATCTATTATATACTCCCCTATGAGTAGCCATGCAATGCTGTTATTTTTGTGTGTGTGCTAGTTTGGGACAGAAATTATATGAGTTTAGGATTTCCATTTACTCATTTATAGTTGAGATAAGGTCATACCTGTTCTACTGAGTAAAAATAAATTAAAAGGCTATTTACTTATGAAACATAATAATACATATTAAGCAGGTTGCTTAATTTTGTGCCTATAGTTTTTTTGTTTTGTTTTAATTCCTTATAATAACAAAAAGTTCTTTGTTTGTTTGTTTGTTACTTATCTTAATTTGTTCCCTCTTGTCCTTCTCTTATTGCTACAGATTTGATCAAGATGCTATTTATTTCATTCACTACCATTGATAATTGGAGGTTCCAATCCATCGCTAAATGCTCTTTCAATCAGAAGCATTTGACTACACTATTTTAAACCATATATTCTTCCAGTAGGCCACTTTCTCTCAATGTAATACTCTATTATCCCTCTACTTCCTCCCCAACTACAATAAAATAGAACATTTAGAAATTCAGAAATTTTATGAGGGTGTGTCCAAGTGAGAGTTTTTGATTTGGGGTTTTTACCTCATTAACCCTACCTGGAACTCAAGACTGCTTTAATCTACGTAGCAAGGTTTTCTTCAGTTCTAGGAATTTGCTTCAAACACATGTCTAAATATAACATCTATATGTTCCTTTTTCTTCCCTGATATTGCTATTATTCACATATTTATCCTCCTGTATTTTTCTTTTAGTCTATTTTCATTCAGATACCCGTTTTTTAATATTTTTTGTTTTATGCTTTAAGCTATTCCTCATAATTTCTCAAAATTATTCATTTGAATCTCAACATCCACCATTCTTTCCACTACAGTTTATGAATTATTTACTAGAAAATAATGTATTTATTTAAATAAATACATATAAATGCACACACATTTATTTTTATCTTTATAAAATTTTTGTGTTTATAATTAATCCCATGCAGAATTTCTTTTGTTTTAAATAATTTTGCAATTCCCCAGCAATTCTCATTTTTTTAAATTATCACTTTCTTTATTGAAACATAATCGATTGTACATAACTGTGGGGTACAACGTTGCATATCACTACCTGTGTGCAATATGTGATGCTCAAATTGGGATAAATGTAAATTCAACATTACACAATGTAATCATTTTTTGTGGCCCTATGGCAATTTCTCACTAACCAACCCCTCTGCCCTTTCCCATCTCTGGTGGCCTGAGTTCTGTCCTGTCCCTTTGAAAGTCCAACAAATTATTGTGATGGTTGTATTTTTCTTTTCTTTTTTTTTCTTTTATTTGTTTTTGTTGTTGTTGTTGTCATCATCGTTGTTCCCACTTATGAGTAAGGACATATGGTATTTCTTTTCCTGTGCCTGGCTTTTTTTTTTACTAAACATAAGTTTTCTCCAAGTTCATCCATGTGGCTGCAAGTGGCAAAATGTCATTCTTTTTTTATGGCAGAGTAGTATTCCTTTGCATCTATATACCACACTTTCCTTATTCAGTTGTCCATCAATAAACATTTAGGTTGGTTTTGACTCTTGGCTATTGTAAACAGAACCAAAATAAAGATGAGAATGCAGATACCTTCAACATAATGATTTACTTTCCTTTGGATGTATATCCAGAAGTGGGATTGCTGGATCTATAGCAGTTCTACCTGGAGTTGTTTGAGGAACCTGCATACTGTTTTCCATAATGGCTTCACTAATTTACAGTCCCATCAACAGTGTAGGTAGGTTCCCATTTCTTCACATCTTTGCCAGCATTTGTTATTCTTTGTCTTTTTGGTAATAACCAGTCTAACAGGGGTGAGATGATAATATCTCAATGTGGTTTTGATTTGTATTTCCCTGATGCTTAGTGATGTTGAATATTTTTTCATGCGTCTGTTGGCAATTTGTATGTCTTTCTTTGAGAAATGCCTATCTAGCTCTTTTGCCCATGTTTTAGTCCATTTCTGTTGCTTATAACAAAATACCTGGAACTGGGTGATATGTAAAGAAAAGCAAAATTTATTGCTTATAGTTTCTGAGGCTAGAAAGCCCAAAGTACATCTGGTAGTGGCAAGAGTGACCCAGTGGTCTCACTTTGCAAGATGGTGGAAGCACAGCAGAGAGAGAAAGACAGACTCTGTTCTCTCTTCTTTTAAAGCCCTCAGAACCACGCCCCTGACCACCATTTTAATCCATTCCCTATGTCATGGTCCTACAATCTAATCATCTCTTCAAGACTCCGCATTTCAACTACCGTAATAGGATTTCCCACCCTCTTCATAGTCACAGTGGGGACCAAGTTTCTAATCATAAAACTTGGAGAACACAATTCAAGCTTCAGTGAGATTTGGAGGGATATAAATCAATCCACTACATTCTACCCCAGCCCCCCAGAACTCATATCCTTTTCACATGCAAATACTTTCATTTCATCCCCAAAGTCTTAACTTGTTTCAATTCAAAAGTGCAAAGTTCAAAGTCCCACCTGTGAAGTCAGAACAAGTTATCTACTTCCAAGATACAATGGTTAGACAATCATAGGGTAAACATTCCCATTCAAAAAGGGAGAAATAGACCAAAAGAAAGAGGCAACATGTACCAAACACGTCTGAAACCTAGCAGGGCAGGCATTAAATCTCAAAACTGGCTAAACAGGTACCTTGTCCTTATGTTTGACACTGGTGCGGGGATTGAGTCCTCAAGTGCTTGGGCAGCTCTGCTCCTACCACTTTCCTGGTCTTAGGACCCACTTCGGCTGTCCCAGGCTGAGGTTGGACTCTGGTAGTTCCACAAGTCTGGGATCTCCATGGAGATCCCACTCTCACGGCTCCACTAGGCACGATGCTGATGACGTTTATCTGCTACAACTGTGACTCTACATTTCCGCTTGGCAAAGGCTGTCTGCAGTGACTCCGCCCCTGAAACAGATATTTTCCTGGGCTACCAGTCTTTTCCGTACATCCTTTGAATTCAGAATGGAGGGTCTTAAGCCTCCACAGCCCTGGCATTCTGCTAGCCTGCAGACATAATACCACATGGATGCCACCAAGTCCTCCAGCTTGTATTTTCCAAAGCTCAACATCCAGCCACACCTGGGGCCAATTTAGCCATGGCTGGAGCAGCCAAAGCAGCTTCCCGAGGTGGGCCTGAGCAGTGAGCCAGTAGCAGGTGTCTCAGGCCTATTCCCGAAGACCATTCTGTCTCTCTAGGCCCTTGGGCCTGAAATGGAAGGGTTGGTCCCAGAGGCTTCTTCAATGCCTTCAGGGCTTTTCCCCCCTTATCTTGATAATCCCTTTCTTTTGTACTAATCTTAGCACCATTGGATTTTTCTTTTGAAAATGCTCTCTGCTTCTCTACCACATGGCCAGGCTGTAAATTATCTTTACATTCTGCTTACCTTTAAATTCTAGCCTTATGTCATGCTTTTACCACCATAACTCAGTATAGGCTGTTGCAAGTAGCCCTGCAGCTTCCTGAATCCTTTGCTGCTTTGATATTTCTTTTCCAAATACTCCTGTTCACAATTCGTAAGTTCCAACTTCCACAAAGTTCTAGGGCATGGACACGATGCAGCCAAATTTCTTGCTGTTCATAGCAAGTGTGGTCTTTGTCCCAGTTTCCAATAAGTCTCTTCTCATTTACATCTGAGATCTTCTCAGAATGGCCTTTACTGTCCATATTTCTATCAGCATTCTGCTTGCCACTACGTAACCCATCTCTAAAACATTCCAAACTTACCCTGGTTTTCTCGTCTTCTAAACTTTCACCAGCATCTAGACTATTTTAGCCTGTTCCTCCAGATTCTTCCAACCTCACCTCAACACCCAGTTCCAAAATAGTTTCCACATTTTTAAGTATTGTTGTAAGCAACACCCCCCACATCTCTGGTACCAATTTTCTGTATTAGTCCTTTTCTGTTGCTTATAACAAAATATACAGAACTGGGTATTTTGTAAGGAAAACAAAATTTATTGCTTACAGTTTCTGAGGTTGGGAAGTACAAAGTCCAGGGAACACATCTGGTGAGGGTATTGGTGGTAGCAACAGTGATGGCAGAGTATTGAATTACAAAAATTGTCGAGCAGAGTGAGCAAGAGAAATACAGACTCTCTTCTCTCTTCTCTCTTCTTTTAAAGCCATCAGAATCATGCCCCTGACCACCGTTTTTAATCAATTCACTACTGCTTCATCCTACAATCTAATCACCTCTTCAAGGCTCCACCTTTCAATTACCATAATAGGATTTCCCACCCTCTTAACAGTCACAGTGGGAGCTAAGTTTCTAATACATAAAATTTGGGGGACACAGTTCAGGCTTCAGTGAGTTTTGGGGGATGTAATTCAATCCACTATAGCCCATTAATAATTAATAATTGGGTTAGTTGTTTTTTTACTGTTATTTGAGTTCCTTGTATAGTCTGGATATTAATCCCTTGTCAAATGAATCATTTGTAAGAGTTTTCTCTCATTATATTGGTTGTCTTTTTATTCTGTTAATTGTTTCTCTTGCTGTGCAGAAGATTTTTAGTTTGATATAAACCCATTTATTTGCTTTTTGTTGTTGTTTTTGCCTGTGCTTTTGGAGTCTTATTCATAAAGTCTTTGCCTAGTCCTACTTCCTGAAGTGTTTCCCCTATGTTTTCTTATAGGAGTTAGATAGTTGCAGGTCTTATATTTGTATTTAATCTATTTTGAGTTTATTTTGGTATGTGGTGAGAGGTATGGGTCTAGTTTCATTCTTCTACATATGGGTGTTCAGTTTTCCCAGCACCATTTATTGAAGAAGCAGTCTTTCCCCCAATGCATGTTCTTGTTGCCTTTGTCAAAGATGAGTTGGGTGTAAGTATGTGGGTTGATTTTCCCCAGCAATTCTCTTTAAATGAGTGGGTTTATAGATTATTCTTCTTTCCTCTTCAGCCACAGTTAGTGTCTTTTTCCCTTGTAGCAGCAGTTTAAATTATGGATGCTGAGTCCCAATTCAAGAAAATTTTATCAATCTTTGGGATGGAATTCATGCAAAAAAAAATCTATCAACCTACCTATTTTGATATATATAAAATATCTATAGATGATAAGAATATATATAATATCTAGAAGTATATACTATGTACAGGCTCATTGTGTATCAGGATGAGTTGATTAGAGTATTCTGATTAATGGGATTCTGACAGATGGTGAAAGGGCAGTGTAGACTCAATCCCAGTGCATCTGTGAAGTAGCAGTGAAAGTGTCAGTTCCCTGTTAAGGCTCCTGGACAAAGAGAGGGTTTTTGTGCTGCAGATTCCTGTACTGTTCCTACATCAGAAGATTGAATCTATGTGTACTACACCTTTTTTGCTTCTTAGGAAGCCAAAGACAGAGAAATCTAAATAGTCATTTCAACTAAATATCCAACTCTTCTTTGGTGATCAACATGTATGATGTCAACATTTTTTTTGTTTGCTTGTTATTTTCTGGTTCTTACATCTAGACTCTTCTACCATGTCAGTCAAAAACTTATCCAGACCAGAAAGTAGAAGTCCAACACGAAAATTCTCCATGGAGATCCTAACAATCTTACAACCTCACTTTAACCCTGTTGCCTGAAAATGTCATTACCTGTTTATATCATAAAAGCAAAGGACTTGGAGTTGGAAGCAAAGAGAAAGGGAATTGTGTTCTAGTGACAAGGTCCAAAAAACACCTGCCTTTAATTTCACTGGATACCGTGAGATTAACCTCCAAATGAGGCTTAATTTAAATATAAAAACATCTAGGCTGACGTTGGTGAAATATTTCACTTTTAAAATATTTTAATATTATACCTAGAATTCTCCTGAAAATTCATACTCCGTACCAGTGATATCACTTTATCAGTAGGTCTCAACATTTAAAGAGTCATAAAAAAGAAAAGGAATAATAAGTCATCTCTAAAACATTTATCACATGCATTATGGGATTTAAAAAAACATAATGTAAATTATTGCTTAAAACAATCCAAGGAGAAGAGCTCATAACACTAATTTAAATATTAACAAAGTGAGAATCAAAGAGATTAAAGGATTTTCACAAAATCTCACAGCTAGTAAGTGATTGAGCTGAATGCAAACTATCAGCCTCAAAAACCTATGATCTTTCCACTACCTACCTGCTTTATTTTCATTTAATATAAAGACAGAGTCATTTCCCCAATTTTATCTAATTTAGAAATTATTAAAATACAATTGGAGTGGAATCAGTGGGCTGTACATACCAGTGAGGCAAGATAATCTTATTGAATGACCTTTATTAATTGCATTATGGAATTAACTTCTTCCTCAGTACTATTCTTTTAAATTACTTTTGAAATAAATACAAATATAGAAAAGTATTAAAATTACATTAAAACAATATCTCTATAAATTGGCAGCTATAATATTTGAAATATATGATACTAGTATATAATGAATTTAAAATAGGAGATATGTATGATATTACTTCATAAGTAATCTGAACATCATATATTCACAAAACATCCAGTGTTCCTGTAATATCTCATAACAATGATTCAAATAACTGCAAAGTCTTCTATATGGGAGGGATAAAGTTTTACTAAGAAGATGAAAAACTTTACAGAAAACATCCCATTTAGTTAGATTTGAAAGAAATTTTATCACATGTGCTCAGGTACAGAGTATTAAAGTGCAGGGAACATTTGGGCAATGACAATACATCAAATAATAAAGAATTTGGAAATGTAATGAAAATAAGTCTATGAAGGTAGGATAAGGCCAGGTTGTAGAGAGTCATTGTGCACCAGAGAGCCTATAAAACATGAGTGTAAGCATGAAAGTGCCTGACTACATCTGTGTTGCGGTGATTTTTCTCGTGGCAATATGAAGAATGAGTTGGAAGTAGGAGAGTCTATTAGTATACGCTGGCAATGTTATATTAGGTGTTTTGGAGAGTACATAGTACAAAATACAGAGCCTGCTCTTAAAAGAATTTACAATCCAGGAGGGAAAGTGAAATATTAACATTTGGAAGATAGATAATAATGAACATTTTTATATGACACCAACTTTGTAAATTCATTCATTTGCCAAAATGTCTTGAACTTCAAATATTTGGTGAGTATTAGGGTAAGTCCCAATATTAATATATGCAAAAGATTTATGTCCCTTGCCCTCGTTAACTTATAAACAAATGAGAAAAAAAGTGTATCTGCTTTTCATATATTTTGTATCACATTTTTTTTTTACATCCCTGAATAACATCTTGTGTGTGATCACATGTCTTTGAGAACAATTGCCACAACTCTGGAAGAAGTTGGTTGCCCTAAAGATTCAATTTAGTCTCAATTTTACTAGTCATTCTATTATTCCTTGAAGATGAGCTGCTAATAAAGAATATTCAAGAATATTTATTTTCAATTATTTCTTTATCATTAAGAAAAGTGAGCATGGAATTTCAAGATGATGATATTGGCATATGTAAAAATCTGTGTATTTCAGCAGAGCCCTGCTGTAATGTAATAGAGAACAATCTTCAAGTAGGAGAATTGCTTAGACATTAACATCACATCATTTGAATATATGTCTTTGCTAATAATAGTCAGGTAGGACATCTTAAACTCTTCATTTCTTTTGTTGTTGTTGTTGGCTAGATGGTATGGGGTAAACTTAATTTCTGATATGGAAAAATTCAACAAATGTCCTCTTTGCTAAATTAATGAATTTTGGTTTACTTGTCATATTGAATAATAAAATCTAGATCTGGTCCTTGCAATGCTACCATCACTGTGTGTCTTTCCCATCTGTTATTTTACTTGAGTAGTCACATTTACACATAATCTTCGTTCATTCATTCAGACAGAATTTTTATTTTTATTTTTATTTTTTAACAGCACCGTCACTTGTCTCTCAACCTATTCCCTACAATGATTTTAAAGACTGGGGTCACATATAAATTAATTAGAGTACAGTTCTAACTATTCCATTCTCTTGTGCAAAACGTTTCAGAGATTCCTCAGTCTCTCATAAAATCTATTCTTCTTTAACTGGTAATCAGTGCCCCTATATCCTTGCCCCAAACTTTTTTTTTTTCAAACTTTATCTACAACCCTTTTTTAAAATTTTTATTTTTATTTATTTTTAAATCTATTCTTCTTTAACTGGTAATCAGTGCCCCTATATCCTTGCCCCAAACTTTTTTTTTTTTCAAACTTTATCTACAACCCTTTTTTTAAATTTTTATTTTTATTTATTTTTAATTTTATTTTATTTTATTTTTTTCCTTTTTGTCTTTTTTCGTGACCGGTAACGGGATCGCAACCCTCGGTGTCACGCCTGCACGGCACCCAACCAGTGAGCGGACCGGTCTCTATATGGGATCCGAACCCTCGGCGGGAGTGCTGCAGTGCTCCCAAGTGCCGCACTCTACCGAGTGCGCCACCGGGCTGGCCCCAACTCTTTTTTTTTTAACAGCTGTCTAAGTTTGGGTTCACTGACCAATAGGTGCCAAGATGGGATTAGCTGTTCATGAGATTTATCAGAAAAAACACCTGGAAGGATACAGAGGAAGGGAGAAGGAGAAGGTAGGGAGAGCTTAGGATCTAATTCTATAAAGGCAAAATGGGGGCCGAGCCTGTGGTGCACTTGGGAGAGTGCAGCACTGGGAGCGCATTGGCGCTCCCGCCGCGGGTTCGGATCCTGTATAGGGATGACCGGTGCGCTCACGGCGCTCACTGGCTGAGCGCGGTGCGGGTCTCAAAAAGGACAAAAAAAAAAAAAGGCAAAATGGGAGAAAGGAAGTTTGGGTAGGAAGTCTCAGACTGCAATGCAGTTCCAAGAAAAGTTCACCCAGACATTTAAGGAGTCCTAGAAGTGAAGTCTCCAGTTCAGAGAGTGTCATGTCTTGCAAAAACGAGCCTGCCTTAGTAACTTCACCATCCAGAGTCACTGTCTGGGAGTGGTCAGTAAGATGGATGGTTTGTGGGAAAATGCAGTGGTGGATGCAGAGAGGCAGCAATCAATTATGAGTAGACACATTTTTATGGTTGCCACAATAGGCAGTAAAAAGATACCTGTTCACTCTTTGCCATATATACACTGCATTTTTTTTTTAAATTTCTGTATTCTGCTCAAGTAATTTTGTTCACTTACAATGTCTTGTATTTGTGGTTGTCAAAATTATAGCTAAGATTTAAACCTCAGTTCACTTGCCTCATCTTCTGCGATACCTTCTAATATATCTCCAATTGGAATTTGTGGGCTCTACAGTGCTTGTCTGTTATCTTGATCATATTTTTTTGTTTGTTTTAAAAGCCAAAACATTTAGCTACAAGGAATGTTGGCATTTAGAATAGAACTTTAGAATCTAGTACAATTGTTACTTATTTCTCTTTTCAAGAATACCACATTCCTACATTAAAACAATGTCTAAGTATTATATGAAATCACCCTTGGGGTTTTCATAAGAAAAAAACATATATTAATTTAACAAAATATTTAGAGAGGGCATTTTTTGTGGTAGGTTCTGGGACAATATCTTAAGTTGCCTAGATGAATCAAATGTGGTTGGGGACCTCAGAAATAGAGGCAATGTGGCACACTGAAGGTAGTTAAATCTTTAACTCCTTCCTTCACTAGTTTCTTCCCATATCTCAACAATGATACTATAGACTGAAGTTTCATTAGAAGACCTAGGTTCTTATTACATTGCTTATATACTTATATAATGTGAAAGATGTTCCAGATACTTTTCCAAGTTATTAGCATATATTCATTTGATCCTTGAAACAACCCTATGGATTAGGTACTATAACTATTCCATTGTACAGATGAGGAAACTGAGGCATAAGAGGCTAACTAGTATTTCCAAGGTCACATAGCCAGGATATAATTTTTTACAAAATGTGATGTTTTCATGGAATGGATGTGGGATGAGTGTAAGAAAAGGGATCCATAAATATATCCTTTTCATTTGAAAATATTTCCTGAGTCCTTCATTTTTTATTATATCAGCTTCCATTACATCAGGACAGACACTGTCTTCTTCCATGTGCATTATTAACACAATCTATTCTCATTTATCCATACCACTATCAGTGTGACATTTTTTGAAAAATCAAAACAGTCGCATCACATCTCTGCTTAAAACATTTTAGTAGATTTACATTGCTCTTAAGGATAAAAAAAAAAAAAGGAATGTTGGCATATAAGGCCCATTGTTGTGTGGTCTTTTAACTGTTCAGTCTTCTTGTACATCATGTTGCCTGTCCCCTAACTCTCCAGTTTTCTTGTCACACTGGCCTTCTTGAAGCTCCTCAGACATACTTTGCTTCATTCTACCTCAAAGCCTTTACCTCAATGTTCCTTCTGCCAAGAATTCCTCATCCCCAAATAAATGCTGATGTTTCCCCAGATCTTAGTTCAGTCATCACCTTTTGAACTTGGAAAAGAACCATTCCTTCGCTCACGTGTGCAGGTAGGTGGTAAGTGAGCTCCTACTTGCGTGCTTCAGTGATTCCTCTCTCCCCTCATCCCCTGTACACTCTGTGAGGATATGACCTTACAGAAGGTTTACCATAAGTATTGGAAAGATGGACGGATGATGAATTAATCCACAAAATGGGAGTTGTACAGTAATAAAATTAAATATTAGCTGACTCAAAACTTCTGTGATAGCCTTTACTCTATGCACCTACACATAACACAGACACAGGACATGATCGAAAGCTATTAGAGACTTGTAAGTTAGGCAAACTCTTGGTTAGAGACATTTTGCCATATTTTTAATACAACAGTTATCTTCCACTGTGGCAGTCGTTCTCAATCTTCTATGTGCATAAGAATCATTTGAGACCAGAAACCCCCAGAGTCTTGAGGCGGTGGGGGACCGAAGGCCTCAGCCCTGCACACCCCACCACCATCTGCAACCAGGCCATCAACTGAGCCAGCTGTGGGTCAGCCCTGGCCCCCTCCACATTCCTCCCACAACATCTTAGAATGTACTTATTATAAATAATAATAAGAAGAATATATGTGACTTATCTGCTCACGTCCTTCAACAAATTTCTTCTTAGATTTTTCTAATTCACTTTTAAGAGTTATTTTGCATTAAGGATGTTAATCTTCATGGGTTAAATTATTTCCTTAACAATTGACTTTAAAATTAATTTGGGATGTTTTCCTTCATTTCTATGTTGAGAAAATAATTTTATATGTAAACATTAAATTAAAACTAACTAAATAAATAAATAAAAGTAATCAGGAATTCCTTCCTATTCTTAACAAAGCATCAGAAACAGCAGCCGGTCGATGAGGCTCTCTCACACTTTGCACCAGAGTTAAATAAGAAAGTTCTCCTTACAAGGCCGTGGTCTTGGCAGGTTGGCTGAATGCATGGTCTTGACTCTGCAACTCTGGTTTTCCTAGCTGCCGTCTGAGGCAGTCGATAACTTCGTATAATGTATGCTATACGAAGTTATTACGATATTTAGTGACTTCCACAGGTAATAGTTAGTAATGCTGTAGTAATTTATTTAATACAATGATTAAATCAAATGAAGTTTAAATGCATTATTAATTTAAAAATAAACATGTTCGACCTAGACAAGAGGAAATCTTATATTTCACAGGCCTGTGCCTTTCAAATTAAGATGTAATTAATTGCTAATATGCAAACAGTAAAGTGATACTAAAAATTAGCTTTACTTTGTCATGATTTTGCATAATTACATTGCATGTTCTCTTTAAATTGGAATGGTTAATAACTTAGAATAAATTTATCAATATTCTGGATGGATAATATTAACAAGGTATATAAAAACAATGATTTCTTTTTCAAGAGAACAAATTAATTCTGGTTGTATTGATATAGAAATAATAAAATAAATATTTTGAGGTAAATTACAGAGGTTTAAATGTTGCTATTAAGTAAAAATATTTTGGAGAGTGACCTGTATATACTCTGATAACTTTTATATTCAAAGGCTTACATCTCCATTGCAATTGTTTGAGCTATATAATCCATATGGAAAGTGCTCAATTTTAACTTGTGCCATTCTACCTGAAAAATAGAGGTGGCTTCCTTCTTTCAGTAAACTATCTTGTAGAAAAATTATATAGAAAAATTTTGATAAATATTTCACTGCACAGTTCTTAAGAGGAATAATATGTGCAAGGACCTGTAATTTAAAATTTATGAATAATTATATGTTTTGAAAAAGTACATTTTAGTAACATAAAACATCTAAAAGACTTTTAAAAAAATTATCAGAAATAATTATGGAATTATTAAGCTTGGCCAAATGAAAAATTACTTTAGATATTCCTCATCTTTCCATTAGATTATTATTTTTTTAAATTCAGGGTTAATATTAATACTGAATAAAGCACAGAAAAATATTTTTACACTCTTAACCTTGCTGGATCTCTAAAGATATTTTTAGTAAACATAAGGAAGTAGTTGAATATATTATTCTAATTTTGAAATTATTCTGGCACAATTATTCACTCTACTTAATGAGACCCTTCTGCAAAAGAATCATCTCAGCTGCAAGAAATGTGTAATCACATTGTAAGGCAGCTAGCGTTCAGAAATCCTGTGACAATCTACAAAAATATCTTCCTTATAAACTGGAAACATGAAGTATGAATATTTTCAAGAGAAGCATGAATACTATCTGAATATGAGTTATTAAAATAAACAACAATTCTGGGAATATATTACTTGCTCAACAATTTAATTATAATTTTGGGAGAGGAATTTGTTTTGAGGGTGATGACATATCTTACACTTATTCTGTCATCCTGCTTGCAATTCTTAATGTCTAATTTTTAATGACCACTCCTAAGACAAACCATCCTGATCATTTGACATCTATCACATCTAAAATTTAAGAGCTTATTATTTGCCAGCCACTGTTATATGTGTTTTATATTTAGTCTTCACACAATGCTATGAGTTAAGTACTCTCTAAAGATGAGGATACTGAGATACAAGGAATTTAAATATTTTTTCTGTTACACAGTTGATAGTAATGGATTGGGATTTGCGTACAGGACAAAGCCAGAGCTGTTAACTACAACTCTTTTCTGCATTTTGCTGAGCCCCCAGCCCTGACAAGCCTCACTGGCAATACCTTGGTTAATCAAAGAATAATAATACATAAAATCTTTCAGTATTTTGATGTGTTTGTTGTCTGTATTCTCCAGTAGAATGTAGGCTCTATTCTCTCTCTAGTAGAAATACAACGAACATTCTAATATTTCTTTAGAACAAATAAGTAGATAGCTTTGTTGAATATTAATGATGGATCTAAATGTTTTATTGACTAATTGGGTTACATAGTTTCTAGGTCTTGTACTTCAATTGCTGTATCTTGCTTACTATAATAATTGTATTTTTAATTATAAAATATTTCAAAGAATTTAAAAGCTATATTATAAAATGTGTGCTAAGCATTGTTAAATCTATTTCCAATGTTGTGTTTCTAAATTACAATTTCATCATCAATGATATAAGAATTCTCAACTCTCATTCTTGGAAACATTTGATAATGTCATACATATCTTCTTTATAATTTTCCATTTTACATCCTCCCTAAGACTTAAGTATAAAGATAATAGCAATTATAATAGCTTATAAAAATCGAGTGCATTGTAACAGATTTTAAGTGCTTTATATACAATAATTCATATAATCTTCACCATAATACCATGAGATTATTACTACTGTCATCCTCTAATTTAGTGGTAAGGAAATTGCAACAGAGAATAAAAAAGTTCCCTACGTAAGTGGTAGAGATAGGGGAAATTCTTACACATATAAAAATAAAAAAACAAAACATTAAGGACAAATACATTTGTTTATATTATATTATTAACCATTTAAATTAAAAATAAAAGTAACTCACACAGATTTAACTTCTGGCTTTGAAGGAGTATCTGGTATCTGAATAAGCCTCCTAACATGTACAACTGTAAAAGCTGAATAAAATGCATAAATCAAATTCTTGAGGCATAAATACAATGTGTAAATCAAATCAGAGAGAAACCAAGGTAGCCAGAATTTGAGAAACAATATGTGAAAGGAAAGGAAAGGACACTAAGGCAAACTCAGCATTTATTTCTATTTTCTACAGGCATTTGTATCACAGGGTCAAAGAGACAAACTTGAAATTTGGCATCTAGGTCTTGCTGAAGTCTCTGAAAGACAGAGGCAGAAATTTGAGTTCAGCACTTTCTTGAAGGTCCACAAAAGAGGGGTCAAAATCCTGGAAAGGAAGGACCTGTCTAGGTGGAAGGTCCTGGATATATATCTGTTTCTCATGTGCCCAAGGATCTTTTTTATCCTTGAAATTACTAGAATATCTTGATCATACATGACATCTCTCAATCATGTCAAACTTTTTTGATTATCTGAACACTGATTGAGTAATTTTTTGACTATTTGACAAACTGATGTGTTTTCTCAAAAAAACTTTTTCGAGTGTTTGACAAACTGATTGATGTATGTTTTCTCAACAATAAACTAAAACACAGGGTAAAGGAAAAAATAAAATATTCTACATATAAAGCAAAGAAGGTAATATTGGGGAAAGGAAATCAAAAAAGAGTGAATGGAATAGGTAAAAAAATATTAAAATTGCATCTAATGAATTACATTAAGTGTAAATAGATTATATATAACCAC
>NW_007733169.1:8285-9683 GCF_000696425.1 Galeopterus variegatus | reverse complement strand
AAAAAGAAAAATTACTGGGAGGAGTTAAGGAAGTTCTTAATAAAATGGAGGTATATACCATGTTCTGAATTAGAAAAGTCAGTGTTGTAAAGATTTTAATTCTCTTCAGATTTCTATACATTCAATGTCATTCCAATCATGATTTCATTAAGGATACTGGGAAAATATTTGGGAAATTGCCAAAGAGTTTCTAAAATTTATATGGAATTTCAAATGGCCATTAATATGTATATTTATAGTGTTTTTTTTTCCTTTATGGTTAAGTGTTTTCTGTGTCCTAAGAAATATTTGCCTTCTTCAAAAGTTGTCAAGATATGCTTGTCAACTTTATTGCTTCTAAAAACTTAATTGTTTTAATTTTTATGTTTAAATATATGCTGGTTGAACTGATATCCACACAGATCAAAATGGTCTTTAAATGCCATGTAATTGTTGATGACTCCAAAATTTGTACAAGTAGCTCCAACACTGACTTGAACTTCAAACATCAGACATCTACATTAAAGAGCTATTTAATTGCCCCACTTAGATATCTAAGAGTACCCAAAATCTAGTTCTTGAATTTTTCCCCAAAACAGTTTCCAAACTTATTCTCCCCCTAAATATTATACAATCATTCAATCAGTTTATCCCTGATTCATCCTTTTCATCCACATACCAAAATCCAATCCATCAGCAAGTCCCAACAGCAATACTTCCAGAATATATCTCAAATATTTCTACTATTGACCATTTACACTGAAACCTACTAGTTCAAGCTACTTACTGACTTCTACTTTATGGATAACTGCTACTTCCTTCTAATCTTCTCCCTACTTGCAACTAAACTCCAACTTATTTGCTACAAAACAACCAGAATAAATACTATAGCAATCATGTCCGTTTTACCGATAAACACTTCAGTGATTTCCCTTTGCTCTTAGAATACAATCCAAATATATTAACTTCATTAGATTATGCTAATGATAGGGCCCTTTCTGACAGATATCGTAACTTCAAGAATAAAGAGCATAAACCAATTAAAATATATTCTACTCAGTCCAAAGCACACAACCTATTCCAAAGTCTACTGTACATCTAAGTGGTACCCATTAAAAAGGTGATTCCACCGTCTTTTGAAAAATTTCGTTTGTGTTTACCCTTTATATTAATACATTTAATTATTGTTGATACAGTGAATAATTACTTCTTTAAAAAGCCCATGAGATATGTCTATTTCCTTTGAAAATGGCCCCAATCTTTTCATTTACTTATCCTTTCTTTCTTTTTTTTTTTTTTTTCCTTTTTTGTCTTTTTTCGTGTCCAGCAACGGATCGCAACCCTCAGCGTCGCTCCCATACCTCGCTCAGCCAGTGAGCGGGAACCAGTCTGTATGTGGGATCCGAACCCTCGGCGGGA
>NW_007733169.1:5619-6515 GCF_000696425.1 Galeopterus variegatus | reverse complement strand
GATAAGCAAGGGAGGCCAGAACTCTAGCTGAACTCAATGCCACTAAAATGAAAATGGCAGAGTTTTTAAGAGCTGGGGTTTGTGGATGATTCGTAGGCAATCTGTATTTTCTTTGCCCCAAAGAATAGTAAATTTTCTCTTATATTCATTTCTAGAGGTAGTTTTGTAACTTGGAGCAATGTGTCAACTGAAGTTAGGCTCCCATCCTCCTAAAGAGAGTGGGAGATGAGGCAATATTTCCCTTGGTGATTACATTTTGTCAAGCTCTTTTACCTGCCTGTAATCCTGCTGACTGGGCCAACTGTTGAGCTAAGGCTGGGTCGGGAGCTCACAGACCCCTCAAGCCCATTCACAGACTGGGTCACAAAATCCTTCACACACAGGTCTAGGAGCTAGGTAACTGGCCAAAAGATTCTTGGAGCCGTAGGTTAGAGAGCATGGCTGAGGAGAGCTGCCGTCTGAGGCAGTGGACACTAACCAAGTTGCAGCACATGCGTGAGCACTAACTCCACCCACACACAACGTATTTACAAAGAACACACTGCATCACTCCCAACTGGACCCAAGGCCAGGGGGCCTGATTAAATTTTTCTATTTTCCCAACAATCCACCCCTTCAGGGTCCCTACTGTATAATCTACACTTTCAGAATCTTCTGCAATGTTCCCTTAGTGAGCATAAATGACCCATACATTTACATAACCTATTGTTTGTTCAATATGCCTTAAGGTTTGTAGTTCTGTCCTTTTACCTATTAGCCACATATGTCCAGTTAGTAGTCACCACTGGTGTGCTCCTCCGTAGGAATCCTGCAGTCATGCTAATGGGCAGTTCAATGCCTATTCCGTAGGCCGACACTGATCATGCGACTCAGGTGTTGTGCCTGCAGCCAGAACA
>NW_007733169.1:0-4982 GCF_000696425.1 Galeopterus variegatus | reverse complement strand
GCTGCTGCCCTATGCAACAGAGCTTCCACTGGAGAGGGTCCGCCCTTGCAGGGTCTCTCATGTAGAATCCTGACTGTTGGCCGTAACTACCGTGTCCAGCCCTTCAGGGATGGGGGTTGGGCAGATAGCCTTAGTCCCTTTTTTAAAGGCCATTGTACCATTCACTCATTCCCACTGCCTGGGGATGATATGTCACATGTAACTTCCACTGAATGGACAAATGGGAGGCCCACCTCTGAACCCCATGTCCAGTAAAGTGGGTTCCATTATCACTCTCTATGACTATAAGCTGACCATACACAGCCGTAAGGCTATTCAATGCCTTCACAGTGTTTGCCCAGTCTGGGACCTTACAAGGCCAAACGAACAGAAGACAAGTAGCTGTATCATAGCTGTGAAGATGTATCTGAAATTCTCTGACCTTAGCAGTGGTCTGACAAAGTCTGCTTGCCATCGAGTCACCTCTGACAAAGTCTGCTTTCCATCAAGTCACAGGCACCCTTCCTCGATTATTTGCCCATCTGTATGGGGCATCCACTGCGGATGTGGACTCTCTTGAGCACACACCGGACAAGCACGACAGGCATTCACTGCATCTTCCCATTTTATAGGCAGGGCCTGTCTTTGAGCCTCCATTCACATGGTTTTACTTCCAGCATGCTGCATTCGTCGATGTAACCACTGGGCTACCTCAGTTCCTGTGGCTCTTTCCAGCCATCTTACCCTAGCCAAGGCATCAGCTACATCATTTCCTGGACTGGCTAAGGGGAAGTGTCCTGTGACATGGAAAAGAGTTACTTATTTCTCATATCCCATTTCCCATAACACTTGCCTTATGGCTTTCCCCCACAGGGGTCGGTGGCCTACCATCCACCATTGATATTTCTAAGTAAAGATCCAAAGGGTTAAACCTTTGAACACAGCCCAGCTGTCAGTATAGATGATTAATGGCCCAGGCTCACTTTTTAGCACCATCCATACTGCTCTCAATTCAGCCCACTGACTGCTTTGCTCTGTGCTATTTTCATACCACATGGTGTCTGTTAAGGGCTGGACAGCCACCACTGTTCACGATGCTGAATGTCCCATGCTAGATCCATCTGTATACCAAGCTTACTCTGTGATTGGTCCCTGTCTCTTATAGAAAAGTGGAGCCTCCACCTCCATGGGTGACGGTTGTGTCAAAGTTTCCTCTACAACCTCTACTGGGCCTAGCACAGTTTGCAACTCTTTGGACAGAGGACTCGTTGACACAGTGCTCCTTTGTTCTATATATGCTCCCCATTTAGACAGAGTGGGAGTCTGAGATACACCCATTTTAGGACTGGTTGCCCATGTGCACAGCAAACCTATTATGGGGTATGTCGCCCTTACTAGGACTTTGGCAGTTCCTGTCATAGCTTCAGTGACTATCAAGGCACAATACACAGCTGCTAACTAATTTTCTATTAGGGTGTAATGTACTTCGGCACCCTTCCAGAGTTGAGACCAGAATCCTATAGGTGTGCAGAATCGGTCCTATTTCTGCCACAAACACCATCCTAACCCCTCCTGGGTTACATGTAAGTCTAACTCAAAAGGCTTAGTGGGGTTGGCCACTTGTAAAACTTGTACTTCCTGTATTGCCATTTTTGTAGCTGGATAAGCTTATTCTACTTCCTCAGTCTAATCCCAGAGGGCTCCTTTCTCTCCTTTCTATGTTAATGCATACAGTGGGTGTGCCGTTTGGGCCATATAGGGTACAAAAGCTCTCCAATACTCCAAAAGTCCCAAATATGTCTGTAGCTGAGCTACAGTTGTGGGTTGATGATATGCCTGTATCTTATCTATAATAGCTTCTAGGATGTCCTTTGTCTTACCCAGACCAGACCAGACCACTCCCAATAATTTGACTGACAGCCGAGGTCCTTGCACTTAGGCTGTGTTCGCAGCCCACCCACATTGTTCCAAATGACTTAACAGCATTGGAGCTGCCTGGGTTAAATCTGCAAGAGAATCAGACGTTAGTAACATGTCATCAATGTAGTGAAACATTGTAACTGTCCTGGGCCTAGTCAACTTGGCTAGGTCCCCAGTCACCAAACCATGACAGATGGTTGGGCTATACAGATAACCTTGGGGCAATACCTAAATATCACTGTCTTCCTTCCCAGGTGAAGGGGAACTGATCTTGGCTATCAGCCGAGATTGGAATAGAGAAAAAATCATTTGTGAGGTTCAATACATAATGATAAATCCCCAGCTGAGTCGTCAGCTGGTCCATCAAGGCATGAACTAAAGGCATAGCTTCATGCAGAGGAGGCACTACTTTATTCAGTTCTTGATAATCTAAAGTCATTTTCCAGGTACCATCAGGTTTTTTCACCGGCCATACCAGAGCATTAAATGGACTATGAGCTGGATGAATAATGCCAACTTTCTCTAATTACGATATAGGGGCACTTATCTTTGCATGTCCTCCCAGTAGGTGATACTGCTTTACATTAACTACATGTCTTTACTTGGGTAACACCTGTGCGTCATGTTTAGCATATCCTCATAACATAGGTTTCACTGTCCGTATTTGTAGCCCAAACTGTCCAACTGTTGTTTGGTTTGCAGGTGCATACCATAAAGTACATCCATACCCCATATGTATTCAGCTACGGGAGATACATTTACAGTATATACACAAGGAGGTAATCTTCCTATGCCCAAAGCAAATGACACAGCTTTGACCTCAGCCGTATGTCCTCCATAGCCATCTATATGGACTGTGGCCCCTGGAAACTTATCTGGATTGCCACATATCAGGCTGTGTTCTGCACCTGTATCCACCAATGCCAAAACACGCTGCACATTTGTCCTCGACCAATATATTCCCAATTCAACGTGAGGCCTCCGGTCCTCCCCTGCCCCCAAAAGACAAGCACCTTGGCCTTTCCCTTATTGAAATGGAACAGTTCATCTGCCTCCTTAGGAGGAACCAAAAAATCCTTTAAATCCACCGAGCGTACCTTGCTACCTGTTTCTGGACATTTAGTGAAATGCTGTTCAGGATGCAATTGTTGCCACAAGGTAAACAGAACTGCATTTGGCTGCCAGTCAGTTTTCTTGTTATCAACCCCTGCTGCAAACAAGTCAAGTCACATCTGCTTATGGCTAGTCTTGCTTGGTCCCCTCAGGATAAAGGCCTGAGCATTTCTTGGGAGTCTGGTCTTAGCCACCTTTCGGCACCCTTTTGCTTGTCTTCTATCCTCTACTTCACCCGAGCCAGCTATCATGGTCGTTACCAATGTATGGGGCCAGTATGGCCATCAGTGACCCAGAGGAAAATGACAGGGCATTTTGCAGCACTATTTCTCTCATGTTGCCTGTAAAATTTTCATCGTCCAGGCCACAAGTGTTCACATTAAACATGGACTGCTGCATCCCCAGCTCCCCAATGATTTGGACCAACTCAGCATATGTTTGCCACTTACTAACAATCTTGGGCAGTTCTCTAGCATTTTCTAGAACACGGTTTAGGCAGCTGCATTCACCCAGTCCATCAAGGAGTGATTACCTCACCCTTGTGCATATCTGCGGCCATTCTGCAGCCGCTGCCTCAGGGAAAGGTGTATGGCAATGGAGGACAACTTCTCCACCTTCTCACCAGAGCATATCATACTATCCACCCCTAGGTCCCATAACCACAACAACCAAGCAGCCAGGGTCTCCCCATGTTTCTGCCTGAACTCTCTCCCCTGGTCAACCAGTTTAACCTGGGTATATGGGACATAGGTGGTGAACTGGGTCACCTGTGGATCACCCACCAGGTGTCCTTCTGGTCCCATAGGCTGCTCGTGCCTCAATTTCTTGTGCACAATGGGTCGTGCCCAGAGACGCACGGTTTCCCCTAACTTACCACTTGGTTGGTCATCTTCCCTGGTGTGAGAGGCAGGAGTGGCCAGTCGCTTCACGTCATCCTCCAGGACATTTATCCATGCTTCCAACAACTCTGCTTTCCACTTTGAATCTTCCAGCAGCTGCATCTCATTACCAACAACTCTGCTTTCTGCCACAGATATTGATCAGTTTGCATCATAGTCAGCAGCAGGTGGGCTCCGACCAGCAGAAAGGTGGCCACTGTGCACCACATGCTGAAGGATAGCCACGTTTCCTCCCTCTCCCAAGTGGTTTTCCATTTTACTGCCTGGTCTATGCTGCCTTGCAATGCAGTACTCAGCAACCAGATCCCGGTCAGCAGGAAGATGGCCAAAGGGCAGAGCATATTCAAAAGTAGCCACATTTCCTCCTTCTTCCAAGGGGTTTTGGCTTCTGTACCTGCTCAGAATCCTGTCACAGATTATGCCAATTGTAGCACTCTTTTACCTGCCCATAATCCTGCCCACTGGGCCAATTGTTGAGCTAGGGCTGGCTGGGTCTGGAGCTCACAGACTCCTCAAGCCCGTTCATAGACTGGGTCACAAAACCCTTCAGATGCAGGTCTAGGAGCTAGGTAACTGGCCAAAAGGTCCTTGGAGCCATAGGTTTGAGAGCATGGCTGTGCAGAGTGGCCGCCTGAGGCAGTAGACCCTAGCCAAGTCATGGTGCCACACATGTGGAGTAACTCCACCCGCACACAACTTATTTACAAAGAATGTTCTGTACCACCCCCAACTGGACCCAAGGCAAGAGGGCCTGATTAAATTATTCTATTTTCCCAACACATTTAAAAGAGATGACTCCCTGATCCTTGAGAAAGATTGCACAGGGGTGTAAAACTGGCAAGGAGTTGTTTTTACATCTCAAAGAAGCAGAGAATTTGCAATGACAAGTTTTCTAAAGTAAATGCTCTCAGGGAAGTGCAGTCAGGGCTCCAGAAGCAGGATGAACCTATCTAAAGTTTGGTCAAGCAGAGGGAAATGTTAAGGCCACTTTGTTGATCCTTTTGGGGTCACCCTGTGGCAATTGGGGCTTTTGGAACCACTCAAAAAAAAAAAAAAAAAGGGGGCTGGCCC
>NW_007733168.1:108451-117023 GCF_000696425.1 Galeopterus variegatus | reverse complement strand
ATCCCTAATGTGGCAGTGTTGGGAGCTGTTTGAGTAATGGGGGCAGATCCCTTATGAATGGATTAATGTTCTCCTTGGGGGATGGAGGTAGTGAGTGAGTTCTCGCTCTAGTAGTTCCCATGAGAGTTGGTTGTTTAAAAGACCCTGGCACCTCCTCTCTCTCTCTTGCTTCCTCTCACCATGTGATCTGCTTGTACCTGCTGACTGCCTGCTGTTCTCTACCATGATTAGAAGCAGCCTGAGGCCTGCACCAGATGCAGCTGTCCCAGAATCATGAGTCAAATAAATCTCTCTTCTTTATAAGTTACCCAGTCTCAGCTATTCTGTTATAGCAACACAAAATGGTCTAAAACACTCACTTAAAAAAACTCCTGAATCTCAGTAAGGACAGTGAGCAGCCCTGGCATTTGAATTTATCCTATTCTCTCACCTGTGACCCAGCTGAGCAGAAGCCTGGAATACAGCACCCTACATTCCTAATAGACGTACCAGAGGGAGTCAAAGCGGCCTTATTTGAAAAAAAAATACTGTCATTATTTGATTATCTAATGGTTGCCTGGAAAACATGCTCAAAAGGCTTGAATTTTTCTTACCTCACTGTGAAATCAATCCTGGCCCAGTGCTAAAGCTGCCGAGAGCCATTCATCAAAAACTTTTACAGGCAAATATTTTAGTTGCTGCTGCATCAGGCAAAATAGACAACAGCACACAATAAACCAAGCAAAATGCTTGAGAGGAAAGACCAGAGAATGAGGACCTTGGGAAACAAATAACTTTGAAAAGCTCCCACATATTTCTAAGAATCTAGAAAGCTGCATGAATGTCTAGGGCTGTCTGTCACATGCTTGGGAAAGACCTGAAGATGTCATAACCTCTGGCTGATCCTCAGGCTCTGTGAAAGGAGGATGAAGGCAAGTAAGAGCCATAAACTGCCTGGCTGAGCACTGCCTGCGTGACTCACACATTCATGAGGTTTCCTCCAGGACGCATACCAGGTTCTCCCAGTGAAGACTGGAGAAAAACCACCTCTTGCTTATGACACAGAAGGAGGGGGAAAGTAGCCACTTCTAAATACAGAGTATTCTGTTCTTCTTTACATGGTCTGCTCTCAAGAAAAACTATTTTACCAGAGCCTAACTGACTGGAGGAGTGGAAATACACAACTACAGCCCCCTCTAGCATTCCATGTTGGGGAAAGGAACTACTCGACTCCAGCCCCTGCCTCACCTAAGGGGGAGAAAAACTGAGTACTTGGGAAGGTCATAGCCCAGGGTACCTAGGCTCACTAAAAGATTGAGACCTAATAATAGGGCAATAGAATGCTTTCTCTCCTCCCACATTTTATGAGCACCTCAACAGAGCTTCTTTATAATAACAGAAGAATACAACTTCAAGAACTGCACATTTCAAACCATATTTAAGAAGGGTCTCTAGGGAAACCCAACTACACAAGGGAGTCAAAAACAAAGATACCATAGAAACTTTTAGCTTCTGAAAGCTATGGTTATAGCAAACAGTCAACACAGCCCTACTCCTAACCAGATAAACATAAAGCATCACACTAAATACCAATTTACCACAGTTCTTTTTACCCAGTACATCATGTCCAGATTTCAGCAAACAATTACAAGGCATACTAACAGAATAAAAAGCAGATTGAGAAGGCAGATAGCATCAGAACTAGACTCACATGTAGAAGAGATGTTAAAAGTGTCAGACTGGAAGGCATCCTAATAGAAAAAGTGGACAACATGCAATGACAGATGCGTAATGTAAGCAGAGAGATAGAAACTCTAAGAATAAATAAAAAGGACTGGCAGAAATAAAAAACGACACTACAATAAACATGAAGAATGCCTTTGATGGGCTTTTCAAAAGAAAAAATAACTAGAGAAGAGAAGAAAAAGTGAGCTTGAGGAAGTGTCAGTAGAAAATTCCAAAGTTGAAATGCAAAGAGAAAAAAAAATGAAAAGAATGGAACAGAATATCCAAGAACATGGGACAATTACAAAAGGTATCACATACATTTAATGGGAAGACCAAAGGAGAAGAAGAAAAGAAACAAACAGAAGAAATATTTAAAAGAATTATGACTGAGCATTTTCCAAAAATAATGATAAACACCAAACCACAAATCCAGTAAGTTCAGAGAAGGCAGATCAAACAGGATAAATACCAAAAAAACTACAGCTAGTCATATCATATTCAAACTGCAGATGATCAAAGACAAAAAGTAAATCTTGAAATGAGGCAGTCGGAGGATCTTATCTAAAGAAAAGCGAGAAAAATAATTATATTGGACTTCTCTTCAGAAACCATACAAGGAAAAAGAGAGTGGAATGAGCAATTTAAAGTGTTAAAAGAAGGGGCTGGCCAGTCAGCTCAGTTGCTTAGAGTGTGGTGCTGGAACACCAAAGTCAAGGGTTCAGATCTCCTTACTGGCCAAATGCCAATAAAGAAAGAAAGAAAGAAAAGAAAAAGCCACCAACCTAGTATTCTCTACTCAGGAATATTATTTTTCAAAAGTTAAGGAGAAATACAAAATTTTTTAGACAAGCAAAAATTGCAGGAATTCATCACCAGCAGACCTGTCTTGAAAAAAGTGTTAAAAAATGATTTTCAAAAGAGGAAAAATATAGGTCAGAAGCTCAGGTAGGCATAGAGAGAGAAAGAGTGTTAGAGAAAGAATAAATAAAAGTAGAATAAAATATTTCAACTTTCTTATTCTTAATTGGTATAACAGAGAACAAGTTGGTTTGAATAATTATAGCAACAATATAATCAGTGATTACAGCTTATGAATAATAAAGTAAGTGACAGCAATATAAAAGGGATGAGTGGGAGGAAGTACGAATACTGTTTTAAGGTCCTTGTGCTACCCATGAGGTGACGTAGTTATTTGAAAATCAACTTAAATTAGTTATATATGTATATGGCAAACTCAAAAGCAACCACTAAAAAGTAGTAAAAGAAGTACTATTGCTAAGAGAGAAGAAAAATCAAAATTAATCGTATAGAATGTTCAATTAAAACCAGAGAAGGCAGAAAAAAGAGTGGAAGACAAAAAAGAAATAAAGGGGAAAAAAGCAACAGATAGAAAACAGTAATAAATATGGTCAACTTTAATTTAGCTATATCCATTACTACTTTACATGCTCAAAATACACCAGCTAAAATACAAAGACTGTCAGAGTATATTAAAAAAAAAAAAACAAGACCCACTACACGTTGTTTACAAAAAACTTACTTTAAATATAAAACCACATATCGAGGAGACTGATGTCATCAAGATGGCAGAATAGATGGTTCCCAGTGTCTCATCCTCCCACAAATAAGCAATTTACAACTATTACAAAGCAAAGACTGCCAATCTGGAATGGCTGAAGCTGGGGAAGAGGAGAGACCCACGGAGTTCGTGAAAGCACAAGAGGCAAAGGTGAGAGGGTGTAGGGATGACAACTATTGTTCTGAGCTAATCTTGTATGGAGGTGAGGACTAGATCTTACACAAGCTGGCAAAAGCTGCAGCAGCACCCTTTGCATAAACCTGCTTTGAGTGTGCAGGGAAGAGGAGGGCTTCAGAGTGTACCATACCCAGCCCACAAGCCATAAAGTTCACTGTCAGGATTCCCCTGGGTCCACATAAGAGCAGGTGGTCACAACCAACTGGAGAGGAGAGCCACACAGAGGCCAGTTAGTTATCACAAGGGATGCATACATGGCTTGCCCCATGGGAAGCAGTTGCAGTCTGGGTGAAAGGCTGGCCCACTGGGAGAACACTGGGCACAGTGTGGGCAGCTGGTCTCAGTGGAAATTTGTCAGGGTAGTAGAGCTGCAGGTGCTTAATCTGTAGGAAAGACCCCATCCCTGGCCAGAATTTCCACACAGCCCAGACACAGAAGTGATTAATGATCCTCACAAAAAAGCCTTCTCCTGTGAATCAGCAGCAAATAGTCTCCTCAAATGTGTAGGCATCAATGTAGAGACACAAAGATTATGAAACAACAGAGAAATATGTTGCCATCAAATGAAATAAACAAAGTACCAGCAACGGATGCAGAAGAACACCAGATCTATAAAATGTCTGACAGAGAATTAAGAATAACCTTCTTAAGGTTGTTCAGGGAGTCACAAGAAAATACAGATAGAAGATTAAATGATATCTGGAAAATAATTCAGGAGCAGAATGAGAAACCTGACAAAGGAATAGAATCAATTTTATAAACCAAATAGAAATTCTAGAAATAAAGAATATATTATCTGAATTGAAAAACTCAATAGAAAGCTCCAGCAGCAGACTTAATCAAACAGAGGAAAGAATCGGTGAGCTCAATGATAAAACACATGCAATTATCCAACCAGAAGAGAAAAAAGAATAGGAAAAATGAAACAGAAATACAACAAATATGGGACTCCCCTCAAAAGAAATAATCTCCATAATTGGCATACCTGAAAGAGAGAAAAAAGAAAGAGATATAGAAAGCATATCCAGAAAATAATGGCTAAAAATTTCCTAAGTATGGAAAAAGATGACAGCATCCAGATACAGGAAGCTCAGAGGTTGCCAGCCAAATTCAATATGAGGAGGAACACCCCAAGGGAACATCATAATCAAATTATCAAAAACCGAAGACAAAAAAAAGAATATTGAGCAAGAGAAAAGAAGCATGTCACATTCAATGGAGCCCCAGTACATCTCTCAGCAGATTTCTCAGCAGAAATTCTACAGGCCAGAAGAGAATGGAATGATATATTCAGAGTGCTAAAGAAAAAATACTGTCAGCTGAGAATTCTGTATCCAGAAAAAATAACCTTTAAATACGAAGGACAAATAAAGTCTTTCCCAGGCAAACAAAAGCTAAGGGAATTCATCAACATTAGACCTGCATAACAAGAAATGCTAAAGGGAGTTCTTCAATCTGAAAAAAAGACAATACTAAGGAGCAGCAAGAAAACATGTGAAGGTACATAACTCACTAGTAAAGTAAGTTTACAGACAACCTCAGAATAGTCCAATGTTGTAAGGATGATGAATAAACTGCTTACATCCTTAGTGTGAAGACTAAAGGACAACCTAACAAGACACTAAAATATACAACTGTATAAGAGAAAGGCAATATTGTAAAAAGTATCTCTTTCTGCTAGTTCATTGTTGGAGTATAGAAATGCTACTGATCTTTGAGTGTTGATTTTGTATCCTGCAACTTTACTGAAATCATTTATTAATTCTAAGAGGTTTTTGGTAGAGTCTTCAGGCTCTTCTATATATAGGATCATATCTGCAAACAGGTCTTGGTTTTTCTCTTTTTTCTAAGATAACAAAGTTAAGTTGTTATTCATCTAAAATAATTTGTTATAACTATAACATTTTTTTGTAAGCCTCATGGTAATCATAACAGAAACATAGAAGAGTCATACAAAAAATAAATAGTGAGAAAGCAAAATGTAAAGCTAGAGAAAACCACTCAACCACAAAGGAAGACAGTAAGACCAGAAAAATGGAAAAAAGGATCCACAAAACAACAAGAAAAAAATAGCAAAACAGCAGTAATAAGTCCCTATATTAATAATAACCCTAAGTGTAAACAGATTAAATGCCCCATTTAAAAGACACAGAGCAGCTTAATGGCTTATAAAACAAGAACCAACAGTGTGCTATCTACAAGAAACTCACATAATCAATAAAACACTCACTAGCTGAAAGTGAAGGGATGGAAAAAGACATTTCATTCAAATGGAAACCAAAAAAGAGCAGGAGTAGTTATACTTATACCAGATAAAATAGACTTCAAGCCAAGGAAAGTAAAAAAGACAAGGAAGTTCTTTATGTAATGATAAAAGGATCAATTCAACAAAAGGATATAACAATTCTAAACATATATGCACCCAACTCCAGAGCACTGAGATATATAAAGCAATTACTCTTGGACCTAATGGGAGAGAGTGACAACACAATAATTTGGGAAGTTTAATACTCCACTTTCAGCAAAAGAAAACCTGTCCAGACAGAAAATTAACCAGGAAACATAAGAATTAATTTCTACTACAGGCCAACTTGACCTAACAGACAATTATAGAATATTTCATCTAGACATTCTTCTCAGTAGCACATGAAACATTTTCTAGGATGTCAGAACACAAAATGTATGTTAGGACACAAAATAAGCCTCAAAAACTCTTTAAAAATTGAAATCATATCAACTACTTTATCTGACCATGATGGAATAAAACTAGAAATCAACAGCAAAGAGTTACTAGAAACATACGAATACATGGAATTTAAACAATATGCTCCTAAACAAAGAATGGGTCAAAGGAAAAAAAATCAAGAAAAAAACTTTTAAATTTCTGGAGACAAATAAAAATGAAAACACAACATACTAGAACCTATGTGATACAGTGAAAGCAGTTCTAAGAGGGAAGCTTATTGTAATAAATGTCTACATCAAGAAAGGAGAAAAGACCGCAAATAAACAACCTAATGTTACACCTCAAAGAGCTGGAAAACCAACCTACAGAATGGGACAAAGTGTTTGCCAACTACACATCAGACAAGGGGCTAATATCTAGAATATGCAAGAAGCATAAACAACTGAACAGCAAAAAACCCAAATAACCCAATTTAAAAATGGGCAAAGGACCTGAACAGTTATTTCTTAAAAGAAGACTTACAAATGGTACATGAAAAAATAATCGATATCACTAAGCATCAGGGAAATGCAAAGTAAACCACAATGAGATATCATCTCACTCCAGTTAGAATGGCAATTATCAACAAGACAAAAAATAACACATGTTGGCAAGGACGCAGAGAAAAGGGAACTTTCCTGCATTGCTGGTGGGAGTGAAAATTGATACAGTCACTGTGGGAAATGGTATAGAGATTCTTCAGAGAACTAAAAATAGATCTACTGTATGACCCAGCTATCTCGCTACTGAGTGTATACCCCAAAGGAATGAAATCAAATATCAAAAAGACACCTGCACTCCCATGTTCATCACAGCACCATTCACAATAGCCAAGACATGGAATCAACCTAAATGTCCATCAATAAATGAATGGATAAAAAACTTTGGAATACTACTCAGCTATTTAAAAAAATGATACCCTATCATTTGCATTAACATGGATGGAACTGGAAACCATCATAAGTGAAGTAAGTCAGGAACAAAAGACAAATACTACATGATATCACTCACATGTGAAATCTTTTTTTAAAAAGTGGTTCTCATAGAAGTAAAGAGTAGAATAATAGTTACCAGAGGTGGCGTGGGTGGAGGAGAAGAAGTGGTGGACTAGTGGGTACAAAACTATGCTATCTTCCCTAAGTGAATCATNGAGGAGAAGAAGTGGTGGACTAGTGGGTACAAAACTATGCTATCTTCCCTAAGTGAATCATTGTGCAGTGTATGCATGCATTGAAACAACATACCATACCCCATAAAAATGTACAAATAAATGTTAAAATAAAATAGAAAATAAAAACACAGACTGAATAAAAGCAAAGTGTTACAGTACTATATACAACGCTAATACTAATCAAAAGAAAGTTGAAGTGGCTATATTCATTTTAGAAAAAGCAGACTTTAGAGCAAGGAAAATAATCGTGACAAAGAGGGACATAATGTGATAATCAAGTGGTCATTTCTTCAAGAAGACATAATAGTTTTTAATGGGTATGAATCTAACAACAGAACAACAAAATACATGAAGCAAAACCTGATAGAACCAAAAGAAAAAATAGGTGAATCTACTCTTTTAGTTAAAGGAAAAGAAAAATAGATGAATCCACTATTTTAGTTGAAAACTTCAATAATTCTCAATCAGTAATGAACAGATCCAGCAGGCAGAAAATCAATAACAAAATAGTTGAACTGAACAACACGATCAATCAACTGGAGCTAACTGACATTTAAGGAATACTTTCCCCAACAACAGCAGAATACATATTTTTCTCAAGTTCACACGAAACATTTAACACACTATGAGTCACAAAACATGCCCTAAATAATTTAAAAGAATAGAAACTATACAATGTATGCTCTCCGACCACAATGAAATTAAACTATAAATTGATAATAGAAAGATAACTGGGGGAAAAAAATCCACAAAATTCTTGGAGATTAAAAAAACAAACATAAACAGCACACAGGTCAAAGAAGTCTCAAGAGAATTTAAAATATTTTGAACTACATGAAATGTAACTTATCACAATTTTTGATATGCAATAAAAGCAACGTTTGGAGGAAAGTTTATAGTGTTGAAAGCATAAGTTAGAAAACAGGAAAGATCTAAAATCAATAACCAGGAAGCACCCCAGGCTCCTGAGCTAGGTTTGGGGAGCCAAGGGCCACAGCCATGCCCCCCCAATTTCTGCATCCAGCCCAGCAATGTCCAAGCTGCTGCCGGAAGCGCCCCAGCTCCTGAGCCATGGGAAAAGGGGGAACTGCAGGCCTCGGCCACATACCCCCACCATCAGCAACCAGGCCAATGAAGGAGCCAGGTGTGGGCCAGCTCCATCCCCCTCCCACTGCTCTACGACAACATCTTGGAATGTAAAAATAAATAAATA
>NW_007733168.1:106780-107787 GCF_000696425.1 Galeopterus variegatus | reverse complement strand
CAGCTCCATCCCCCTCCCACTGCTCTACGACAACATCTTGGAATGTAAAAATAAATAAATAAATAAATAAATAAATAAAATCGATAACCTAAACTCCACCTTAGAAAACTGGAAAAGAGAAGAGTACATTATGTTTAAAGTAAGGGGGAAAAAAGAAATAATAAAATTATGGCAGAAATGGATAAAAGTAACCACAGACAATCATTAGAGAAAATCCACAAGAGCAAAACCTGGTCTTTGAAACGATAAATAAAATTGATAAATGTCTAGCCAGGTCACTAAAAAAAGATAAAAATTAGTAATATCAGAAATAAAGAAGCCATCACTACTGAGCCCATGGACATTAAGAGGATAATAAAGTAATATTATAAAAAACTTCATGTCCACAAATTAGACATCCTAGATACATGGACCAAATTCCTTGAACATATATCTATTAAAGAAATGGACTTAGAAATTAATAGACTTTCAAAATAGAAACACCAAGACCAAATGGAGTTATTGGTGATTTCTACCAAACATTTAAAAGAGAAATTATAACAATTTTCTACAATCTCTTGCAGAAAAGAGAAGCAGAGGGAATACTTCCTAAATCACTGTATGAGGACAGCACAGTCCTAATACCAAAAACAGACAAAGGCATTAAAAGAGAGGAAAACTATATAGATCAACAACTCTCATAAACATAGATGCAAAGAATTCTCAATAAAATATGAGCAAATTAAATTATACAAAAAGATAATGTATAAAAAGAATTCTGTAATACGACTAACTGGGATTTAGTTCCCTCTCACCACTCCTATTATATATTGTACTGAATGCTCTAGTTAATGCAATAAGACAGGAAAAATAAGAAAAATGTACACAGATTGGGAAGAAAGACATAAAAGTATTTTGGTCACAGGTAATGTGATTGTCTATGTAAAAAAATTTCAAAGATTTAACACAAAAACTTCTGAAACTCAAAGGCAATTACAGCAAGGTTGAAGGACACAAGGTAAAAAAAA
>NW_007733168.1:104659-106207 GCF_000696425.1 Galeopterus variegatus | reverse complement strand
TTGCCTCTTCCTCCATCTGTCTGCCTATCTCTCTCTCTCTCTCTCTCTCTCCCCCCCCCCAGCTCTTTATTTCTCTTCATATGACTCATGGATGAAGGACTGCCCCCCCAACTCATTGCATCCTTTCTGCCCTGCACCTAAAAGTAATAAATCTTTGAACTTGAACTTTTTTTGTGTGTGTGGTGGTGTATTAAATTTGTGCCTTCCATCTGAAGAACAGGGGCTACACCAGGGTGAGCCTTACATGGCTGGAAAAGTCTTTCTTTCCAGAAAGATTGCACCAACTCCTCTGGGCATATAGAGAAATATCAATAAGACAAGTCATTTGTTATTAGAATAATCACGATAATCCTATAAAGGGTGGCATGTTGCTCTTGGATTGGAAGAATCAGCATTGTGACCATGTCCATACTGCTCAAAGTGATCTATGGATTCAACACAATCTCCATCAAAATACCAATCATGGGCTGGCCCTGTGGCTCACTCAGGAGAGTGCAGCACTGGTAGTGCCGAGGCCATGGGTTCAGATCCTATATCGGGATGGCTGGTGCACTCACTGGCTGAGCGTGGTGCAGACCACACCATGCCGAAGGTTGTGATCCCCTTACTGGTAAAAAAAAAAAAAAATACCAATCACATTCTTCACAGAAATAGAAAAAGCAATACTGACATTCATATGGAACAACAAAAGACCCCAAATAGTCAAAACAATCCTGAGCAAAAAATAAAAAAGCTTGAAACATAACACTACCTGACTTCAAATTATACTACAAAGCTATAGTAAACAAAAGAGTATGGCACTGGCATAAAAACAGACACTCAGACCAGTGGAATAGAATAGAGAACTCTGAAATCAACCCACATACTTACAGCCAACTTATCTTTGACAAAGGNAAAGATTGACTCTTCAGTAAATGGTGATGGGAAAATGGGACATCCACATGTAGAAGAATGAAACTAGACCCACACCTCTTGCCATATACCACAATCAACTCAAAATGGATTAAAACCATATATAAGAACTGAAACTATAAAGCTACTAAAAGAAAATATAGGGGAAACACTTCAGGAAGTAGAACTAGGCAAAGACTATAACCAAGACCCCAAAGGTAACAAAAGGAAAAATAAATAAATGGGATTATATCAAACTAAAAGCCTTCTGCACAGCAAAAGAAACAATTGATAGAGCAAAAAGACAACCTACAGAATGGGCAAAAACGTTTGCAAATTATGCATCCAACAAGGAATTAATATCCAGAATATGCAAGTAACTCAAACAACTTAAGAGTAAAAAAAACAAATAACCGATTTAAAAATGGGCAGCGGAGCTGAATAGGCATTTCTCAGTGTAAGGTATTAGAATGGCCAACAGACACATGAAAAAATGCTCATCATTCAGCATCAAGGAAATGCAAATCAAAACCACACTGAGATATCATCTCACACCAATTATACTGGCTCTTATCAAAAAGATAGAGAATAACAAATGCTGGTAAGGATGTGGAGAAAGGGAAAACCTGCTACATTGTTGGTGGGACTGTAAATTAG
>NW_007733168.1:101489-102802 GCF_000696425.1 Galeopterus variegatus | reverse complement strand
GCAGAATTTGCTTTCTGAAAAAGACATGAAAAATCCAGATGGCAGCTCATAGCCTCTATCTACGTCTGACATGATTCCTCTCCAAGTCTATAGTTAGTACGATCTGATTAAGGTCACATGCTCAGAGTAATCTCAGCCCTGTATATCAGGTATGACTTACTTCCACAGGCAGTAATAAATCTTTCCTGTTGCAAATTCTGTTGCTGCTGGCTAGATTCTTTGTCTGTTTGTGTTATGCCCTAAAGCTGGAAAGATGTAAAATTGAAATGGAGAAGAGATATCTGTATTTATTTCTGTATCTATATTTCTGTCTTTCTCTCTGCTCCACTGATTGCATCCTGTAGAATAAGATTAAACCCTTTAAAATGTTATTGTGATCATCTGCTCAAGAATTGATANGGTATATATAAACAATGAAATGCCACTCTGCTGTAAAAAAGAATGAAGTACTGCCATTCACAGCATCATGGATGAACTAAGAGAAAATCATGTTAAGTGAAATAAGCCAGGCACAGAAAGAGAAATACCACACATCCTCGCTAAGTGGGAGCCTAAATAAATAAATAAATAAAAAGAAAGAAAGACATAGCAATCATAGTAACACATTGAACTTTCAAAAGGAGAGAACAGAGTTGAGGTTATCAGAGGTGGGAAGGGGGATATGTGAGGAATTGGTAATGGGCCATGAAAAATTATTACATTGTGTAATGTTGGATATACTAATTATCCTGATTTGAACATCACATATTGCACATGGGTATTTTTTTTTTAAAGATGACCTTTTATTAAAAAAAAAAGATGATCTTAACTCTTGACTTGGTGTAGTCAGCACCACGGTCTCCCAAGTGAGCCACAGGCTGGCCCTTGCACACAGGTATTGATATTCAACTCTATATCCCATAGATATGTACAATCAACTACGTTTCAATAAAAATAAATAAATAAAAATGAAATGTCCAGACTAGGCAAATTATAGAGGCAGAAAGTATATTAGCAGTTTCTTAGGATTGGGGGGTGGAGGGATCGAGGGGAAACTAAAGGGTACATGGTTTATTTTTGAGGTGATATAAATGTTTGAAATTGGCTGTGGTGAAGATTGCACATATCTCTGAGTACAGTAAAAAACCGTTGAGCCGTATAATTTAATTGGGTGAATTGTATAGTATGTGATTGTCTCAATAAAGCTGTTACTTAAGGAAAAAAAAGGTAGCATGTTATCGGATGGGGGGGCAGGGAGGCTTTAAAAAAAATAGCAGAATTTGCTTTCTGAAAAAGACATGAAAAATCCAGATGGCAGCTCATAGCCTCTATCT
>NW_007733168.1:95038-100097 GCF_000696425.1 Galeopterus variegatus | reverse complement strand
GGGAAATTAGCTCCCTGCCCATTTATGGAAACTGGGGCCGGGGGTGGGGGGAGAGGGCACATCTCAGAAGTGACAGGTTTAATGTTTGCATTCCAATGACCATAGCCTGACCTATTCTGGGATGAGGCTGTGTGGCTGCCCTTCCCAGGGTCCTTGCAGGCCTGAGCAAGAATCCTCACACAGTGGGTCAGGAGGGGCTGGATAACAGAAGGGCATATCTAACCTGGACTGGACGAGCCAAGACATTTCTCTGGGCTCATGGGGTTCAGGTTTTGTGCCCAACCAAATGAAGCCAGATGTTTCCTCCCAGGTAGAGCAGAAGACCCCACACCTACCACCATTAGCCAAATGAACTTGGAAACCTCAGTTGACCCTTCTCAACCAGGATTCCTGATAGAATATATAGCCCCAGTCCCCTAAAGGCAGTAAACATATGTAGTAAATCAGTTTATCTGCTCTCCGTCTAAAGTGTTACCAGCTATGTAGAAACTTGGGAAACTGAAGAATCAGTCACTGAAATCACTCGTCTGTAGGTGGATTCTCTTTGGGAACCCTGACTGGAAAAGGCTGTGATTAGAAACTTCAGGAAAGGGATCAAGCCTTCTGAGATTTGTGAACCAGACCCATGGGCTCCTCTGGAACACTGGTGGAGATTCGGGTATTGTATGGATCTTATCCAGTCTTGGAATGGAGGGAATGCCTTTTGTCACACACTGGGGCCAAAACTTCATAGCAAGTGCTGACTTCGCTTTCCCAATGCAGGCTCATGACCATAATACTTCTGCCGCCTGGGAGAACAGTTCATATGGAGGAAGCATATTATTGCTTCATCTGGGTTTCTTTCCTGTATACACGCATCCAAAGTGAGTCCCATGGTGGCACAAGTATCCTGAAAATCTCAGTCAAGTGTAAGCATTTATAGAGATGCGTTTATACCATTTCTCTTTTTGTAAAAATACACTGGCTTTATGGTGTAGAGGTTGTAAGTGTGGGTACCTGAAACAGACAGACCTACATGTGGTATGACTCTGTGTCTTCTAAGCTGTGTGTTCTCAGAGAAGTTACTTAGCCTCTCTGAACTGGGCAGAAGGCAGTGAAGGACAGTGATCTCTTGGAAATGGAAACCAAACCATCTGAGAAAGTTACCATGCCACGGGGCAGAGAAGAAGAACTCAGGCAGGACCCGGTGATTTCCTGAGTTGAGGACACACAGTTGAAAGTCTTGGGAGATGAAGGTAGCTAGAATTCACAGGACAGAGTTCCAGGGAGAGAGACAGCTACATAGATCTCCAGAGATCTGCAGAGGGTCACCCCTGACAGTTCAGCAGAGTATTTATCGTTTGTGTAGTGGGACTCTAATCAAGGTCAATTAGAGGATTAGAGAGAATAGTACCCAGTGCTCACACAGGTCCAGGACTACTGTGTGTTTCCACCAGACAGAATGAAGAACTTCATAAATCATAGGTTCAAAGGTAGAATACTCAGAGAAATCTTGCTTCAGTAGGGGGAAATAATTAATCCCAGATTAAACACTGTGGTGGTTGTGACTAACAAATCTTAAAAAAGACTGTCAAGGATCAAACTGCGTTCGCAAAACTTAACTGTGTCCCAGAACAGAGCTCAAGCATATTTACAGAAATACACAATGTCTTGTGTCCAGTCAAAGAATACCAAGACTGCAAGAAGCTTGACAAAACAACCTGGAATGAGGAGAAAACCAATTAATTAAAACCAGCCCAGAACTAACACAGATGTGAGAATTAGCAGAAAAGGACACTAAAAAAGTTGTTATAAAGGCATTCTATATGTTTTAAAAGTTAAGTAGAGACATGGAAAACATTTTTTAAACATTTAACTATAATGTCTGAAGGCAAAGTATAACTTAGATAAAATTAACAGCAAATTAGACATTGCAGAGGAAAAAATGAGTGACCTTGAAGACATAACAATAGAAATGGCCCAAATCAAATCAGTGAGGGGAAAAAAAAAATAATTGAAAATATATATATAGATATATATAATCAGTAAGTTACAGAACAACTCCAAAAGGCCTAATACACTTTTAATTGGAGTTTCTGAAAAATAAAGGAGTAGGGAGGGCAGAAAAAAACATTTGAAGAAATAATAGAAAATAATTTTTTCAAGTTTGATGAAAACCCACAGATACAAGAAAGCCAGGAAATCTCAAACACAAGAAACGTGAAGAAAACTGCACAATGCACAACTCTGTAAGCATGCTAGGAACCATTCGATTATACACTTTAAGTGGATGAATTATATGATCTATGAATTATATTTCAATAAAGCTGTTTTCAAAAAAAGAAAGGAAAACTACCAAGGTACACCATAATCAAATTGCTGAAAATCAGAGATGAAGGTAAACTCTTGAGAAGTCAGAGAAAAACAAAAAGTGCACAGAGGGAAGAAGGTAGGAAAGACAGCAAATTTTCACCAAGAGCTACGCAAGGGAGTGAACAGTGACATGACATCATTAAAGTGCTGAAAGAAAAAAACAATGGCTAATCTAGAACTCAGTACCCAGCAAACAATCCTTGATTTTAAAAAGGTAAAATCCAGATTATTTCAGACTCACAAAAACTGAAAGAATTCATCCCTGGCAGACCCACCCTTCAAGAAATGCTAAATGAAGTCCTTCAGGCAGAAGGACTGTGATACCAGGTGGGAAAATGAATACAACCAAGGAAAGAAGAGCACCAGAAATGGTAACTATATGGGTAAACATATGTGTTTTTTCTTAATATTGAAATCTTTTAAGAGGATAATTGTTTCAACAAAGTAATAATGATGTATTTTGTGATTAATATCATATGTATTAGAAAATGCACAGTGACAAAGCCACATAAAGGCTGGGAGTGGAGAAATGAAAGAATGTTACAGTAACACTCTTGTACAATGCACGCGTTGTTTTAATATCACTTGAAAGTAGACTCTGGTAAGTATACCATAAACCCTAAAGCAACCAGTAGAATAACAAAACAAGGAGTTATCACTAAATATTCAGCAAAGAGAGAAAACACAAATTGCCAGTATCAGGAATGAGATAAGTGACATTACTGCAGATTCCACATAGAGTAAAAAGATAATAAGGAAAAACTACAAACAACTTTGTTCTAAAAATTTTGACAACTTAGATGAAAGGGACTAATTAGTTAAAATTTACAAGCTACCAAAGCTCACTCAAGAAGAAAGAGATAATCTGATAGAAATAAAAGCAATATAGTCAAAACGAATAAAAATCCCACACTTGGAGTACATTCAACGAGACTCTTTGGAGTTTGCCCAGAAAGTCTGAATGTGATGACTAGCTTCTGCATTAGCTTACTGTTTAATTTAAATCTTGAAAGCAATCTCACTACCATGAAGGTTGACCAAGGCACATGTATGTAACAGAGTGAATTTGTGGTTAAACTATTCCCACAAGGAAAACTCTAAAAAATTGAAGAGAAAATACATCACTACCTGTTCTATGAAGACAGTGTTAATCTGATACCAAAACCAGGTAAGGATATTACAAGAAATGCAAACGAAAGACCAATATTTTACATACAAATAGATACAAAAATTCTAAACAAAATTTTAGCAAATCAAAGCCAATAATGTATTAAAAGGATAATACATCATGAACAAGAGGGGTTTACCAGGAATGCGAGGTTGGTTTAATGTTTGAAAATCAATGCAATTAAACATAGTATTAAGATTTAAAATGTAAAAAGTTAAAAATAAAAAACTATATGTTCATTTTAATATATACAGGAAAAGCATTTGACAAGATCCTACATTGACTTATGACTTAAAAAAAAACTCTTTGAAATAGGGCTAGAACTGAAAGTCCTGAAACTGATAAAGGACATCACTGTGATCTGAATTTGTCCCCTAAAAATTCACATGTTGACACCTAATCCCCAATGGGATGATATTTGGAGATGGAGCCTTTAGGAGGTTATTTGGTCATGAGAGGAGCACCCTCATAAACGTGATCACAGAGAAATTTGTCATCTCTTTCACCGTGTAAGGACACAGCAGGAAAACTAGTCTAGGAAGCAGGCCCTTACCAGACACCAAATCTGCCTGCACCTTGATCTTGGACTTTCAGCCTCCAGAACTGTGAGAAGTAAATTTTTGTTGTTTATAAGCCACTCAGTTTATGACATCTTGTTATAGCAAATGATCTACAACGTAAATCTACAGAAATCTATGGCTAACTTACTGGTGAAAGACTAAATGCATTTCCCCTAAGATCAAAAACAAGACAAGGATGCCTGCTCTCATGACTTCTAGTCAAATTGCACTTGAGGTTCTTGACAGTGTAAGCAGTCAAGAAAAAGAATAAAGACAGACAGACTGGAAAGCAAGAAGTAAAATTGTTTTATTCATAAATGACATTATCATCCATGTATAAAAATTGGTGGAATCTATAAAAAGCTGCTAGAACTGATTGGTGAGTTTAGTAAGTTTGCAGGATTTGAGGTCAATATACAACTATTTACTGTTGTATTTTTTATTCAACTGTATTTCTATATGCTAGCAGTGAATAATTAGAAATTGAAATTATTAAGATAATACTATTTATTAGCATTAAAAAAATAAAAAATACTTAGGGACAAATCTGACAAAAATGTGCAAGACCTATACTGAAAAACTATAAAATATTGATGATAGAAATTAAAGAAGACCTAAATAAATGGAGAGATGCACTTTGTTCATGGGTCAGAAGGCTCAGTACTAAGCTGTCAGTTCTCTCCCAATCGATGTATCAATTCAAAGCAATTGCACTCCAATTCTCAATGGCATTTTTCTTTCCTTCTTTTTTCAGAAGTTGAAAAGCTAATTCGAAAATGTGTATGGAAATGTAAAGTACCTAAAATGGCCAAAACAACTTTGAAAAAAGACAAAGTTGGAGGTCCAACACTGCTTGATTTCAAGTTTTTGCAAATTTGATATCAGGAGACAGTATGGGACTGATGTCAAAATATAAAAAAAACTTGGGCCGGCCCGGTGGCGCACTGCTACAGTGCGCCGCTTGGGAGCGCGGCGGCGC
>NW_007733168.1:92087-94475 GCF_000696425.1 Galeopterus variegatus | reverse complement strand
GTTGCCGGTCCCGGTCCGGTACAGGCGTGACACTGAGGGTTGCGATCCGTTGCCGGACACGGAAAAAGACAAAAAGGAAAAAAAAAAATAGAAAAAAAACAGGGTTTGATCTCTGTACCAGCCAGCCACCAAAAATAAAAGAAAATAAAGAAAAATAGATCAGTGAACATGATGGAGAACCCAGAAATAGACTCACACATGTAAGGTAAACTGATTTTTTTACAAAGGTGCAAAGGCAATCCAGTTCAAAATGGATAGTCTTTTCAACAATTGGTGCTAAAATAATTGGATAGCTGCATGTAAAAAAACATAAACTTTGACCCATACCTCAGACAATATACAAAAATTAAATGTAAATGGATCATAGGCCTTAATATAAATATATATTCTAGAGCAGCAACTGGGATGCAGATATTTGAGAAAGAGGTGGTACTTCAGCCTGGTGGTACTTCAGCCTGGTGGTACTTCTCAGACTAATAAATTTTCCAGGATCTTCCATAGTTTCACCACCATAAATTGAACAATATCAGGCCATTTTCATATTTGCCAGGAGGCAGTGGATTGTAGACCCAGTAAATAATGTAATGTTTTTAGAATTTATGTTCCTTCTAATTCCCAGATGAGAAAAAGAAAAAAAATCCACTAAAACAATAAACAAATACATGAATTGACTGACAGTTCACTGTATTACATTTTTTTCTATGAAACATACGACCTAGTGATGTATCTTTAGAATTTTAAGCAAAAGTTTTCCAGGTGGTAGCCTCAAGAAAACAAAGCCATATAGACATAAAAAAGAAAAGTCACCATTGCACCTCCTTGACTTTTCAGAGCTCCAGCGTTTGCCTGGGAAGTCAGAATGTCATGACTGGATTCTGCATTAGCTTTCCATTTATTTTACATCTTGAGAGCAGTCGCATCTCCTGGAGGTCAGCCAAGGCACGCACATGTGATGCCTTTAACCAACAGTGGGGGGAGCACCTGGGCCAGAAAAGAGAAGCTTTCAGGACTAAAGGGCTACCCCAGCCATCTTCATCTGTTTCTTCTTCCTTGCCCATCCTACTGTGTGTATTTTGGGTTGTTAGAGGGAATTTTCCGAGGAAGAATAGCTTGCTGAAGCGGGTGCTCCAAGGACACCGCCACCTGTCACATACACTTTTGGACATCCTTTGCTGGGTTCTGGGTAAATGGAACAGTGACGGCTTCCAGAAATGTGTGCTGAAAACATCTTTTCTTTAATAAACTCAGGTGCAAAACCAGCTCCGTGTTATTGTGGCATCGACACGTGCATGTTGCAATAGCTGTAACTTTAAAGCAAATTTCCAAGATGTTCAATGGCCTTTCGGGGAGAGAGAGCCAACTTTCTAGATAATAATTTCTGTGGCTGACAGGCAAATGAGAGCCTGTGGAGCCTGCCCTGACCCTAGCAGAGAATACAGGCAGCTGTAGCACTCATCTGGCATGCATGTCTGCCCAATAGCTTTGAATCACCTCCCTGCAACTAGCGAGTTTCCCACAATGTGAGTCTTCCCAGAAAAGAACGCAATCTTTTTTTTTAAAGAATGCACTGTGAACTTCCCTTGCAGCGAGGGTATGGACATGTGACTAATTCTCACCAATCAGATGCAGCCACGGTGAGACTCTCCTAAATAAGCTGTAGTGTAAGAACAGGCTGGAAGCAGGGATGATCATCTTCACACATCATCTTCAACAATGCCAAGGTCATGAACAGTACGCAAGGACAAAGAAATGTTGCAGTTACAGAACACTAAGATGTGACCACTAAATGCAAACATATTCTGGATGGAAACCCAAGTCTAAAAGGAACATTATGGGACAATGCGTGATACTTGACTATGGTCACTGGACTAAATGATATTATTGTATTAATATTACTTTCCTGATTTTAATAGCTGTGCTGTGGTATTATAGGAAAATAGCCTTCTTTTTAGGAAATACTGAAATGCTAAGGAGTAATAGAACATCAGGTCTTACTCTGGGGGGGGGGGCGCGGGGCACGAAAATGTTTTCTGGGCTTTGGCAGTGCCCTTACTGGGAAGAACAGGGCGAGAAACTAGGCTCGGGCCCTTTCTGTCTCTCCTTCGCCCCACGTGAAGCTTGTGAGCCTGTTCAATGGCTCTAACATGACAGGGGGCGTGGCCGCCGAGACGGCCTGTCAATGTTCACCCCGCCCGTGAGCGGCCCCAGGCCCCGCCCTGTCACGCCTGCGCAGTGCTGCTCTCGGCGCCAGGAGCCCGGGCAGTGGCAGTTGCACTTGGGCGTGAGCGGTGAGTGCGGCGTCGAGGCATCAGGGCAGGAGGAAGAGGAGGTGGCAGCGGCGATGACGAGGACGACGGAGCGGGCGCCGTCTGGCTCCGGTCGGGCGGG
>NW_007733168.1:88675-90807 GCF_000696425.1 Galeopterus variegatus | reverse complement strand
CGGGCCTTGTATCCACAGTACGGATACAGCCAACCGCAGACCAGGAATATTAATAAGTAAATAAAAAGTAAAACAAAACAGCCAGTGTAGATAGTATAACAACCATTTACGTAACATTTACGCTGTATTAGGTCTTATAAGTAATGTAGAAACGATTTATCTGGAAATGATTTAAAGTATGTAAATATCATTTGATATAAGGGGTTTGAACATCCACGGATTGGTGGGGGAAGGGGGGGACCAATCCCCTGTGGATACATTGGAAGAAAAGTGTATGCCTCAGTCATCTCTTTATGCTTAATTTAACTTTTCTAAAAAAATTTTGTTGACCTTAAAATTTTACTGGTACTATTTTTTTTCCCCCATAAAACATGCTTTATTCAGTAAAACCTTGTGCGTGTGGCAGGGCACGGGTAGAAGCTTGCAGAGTTGGAGGTGAGGGGCAGGCGTCTACGGCACAGTTGGGACCTGACAACAGGATGGAGGAGCCAGAGGTCAGAAGACTGGGAGGTTGGCAGTTCTTTGGTAACACATCATTTGCTCTTCCAGAGGTGAGAAGAGAAGCTCAGGAGCCCCTGGGGGTTCCAAAGGCCTGACTGGGAAGGGGCAGCTATCCCTGCAAGTCCAGGGAAGCGCAGCCCCCAGCAGCTGCAGGAACTCCTGGGGCCAGGCCATCTTGCTGTCAGAACAACAAGCCTTCATACCAGTTCCACAGCTCCAGGTTGGTTTCCAAGATGGCGATGTCTAGGAACGTCCTCTGGAGAAAGATGCAGAAACTCAAAGCACCACCTCTTTGACTACATCATCCAAAGGTGAGAAATGCCAACAGCAGAGCCCAGGTGGGAGTCTGGTTCAGTTATCAAATGGATTTTTAAAATATCTGCCTGAGATAAGAAGAGGAAAAAGAAAAGATTAAAACCAACCCCAGAGCGATCACACATCACCTCTTGATGGCTCCAGCTCTGGGGCAAGGGCTCCATTGCCAATGCACCCCTCCCCCCTTCACCACTGGCATCAGACGTAATTCTTGGTGGGGTATCCGGAGAGGTAGTATGCAGGACAGTTGCTGAGTAGGAGGCCATGTAATTGCTGGAGCTTTGGGAACCCCCAGAAGGACAAGTGCAGCACAGCAGCCCCCATCCCAGCAACAAAAGGCCTGAAGCCACCCACCCCAGGTAGAGGGAGGCCCCCAGCTCCGGCTTTTGGGCCTCTGCCACCAGGGGGTTGTAGAAGTCCTGGATGATGGCATTGGCAGTTCAGCAGACAGGGATCAGGGTCAGGATCCCTGAGATGATGGAGATGATCCCAGAGGTGAGCACCAGGCGGGCCTTGGAATCTTTGTTCTCCCACACAGGTGGTACACTTGGCTCCAGCAAGGTAGACCAGCAGGCCGAGCAGGGCCACAAGGAGGGTGATGACACAAAGGGAGTGCACAGCCTGCAGGTCCTGGGGCACAGCCAGCGGAGAGTCGTACACCTTGCACTGCATCTGGCCCTCCCACACCACCTGGACCACCACGACACTGTTGCCGATGAAGGCAGTCACCTTCCACATGGGCAGGGTGCAGGATACCAGTGCTTCCACCCAGCCCAGCAGCATCAGGATGATTCTCAGGATTTGCAGACCAGCAGGGGCCATGGTGAAGTTGAAAGAGCTGTGAGGGAGACCAGAGAAATTCTTGGGCTGAGTAGTCACCGGTACTATTTTTGATAGTACCTGTAATGACCAATTCAGAACAAAATAACAGTATGTAGGATATCAGTAACTTAATTTTGGAATATCTGAAGCAGTGTTGCTTAAGACGGCATTCTTTGTGATACTAGTTCTAAGAGATGCTACAAGGAAAAAAAATGGTTCTTTGGTCAAATAAGTTTGGGGAACAATGCTATGTCCTTTCCTTCTCCCCTTAGGGTCACAATTCACATTTCCACATTGGAGGATTTAGTCACAGGACCCTTTTTATTTTGTTTTTGGTGCGATCTCTATGAATACCCGTGAAAGCCAGGAAACTGGATGTTCCCCGGGACAGCCATTGTGAACTGTTGGTCATTGGTGTCCTTCTAGGGTGTCTTCGGTCATTAGTGTCCTTCTAGGGTGTATTATCTTAGATGATGGTGCCTCTCTTTTGTGAA
>NW_007733168.1:43032-87829 GCF_000696425.1 Galeopterus variegatus | reverse complement strand
GAGGAGGACCAGAGAATTTCTTGGGCTGATTGGTCCCGGTTCTTATTTTGATAGTACCTGTAATGACCAATTCAGAACAAAATAACAGTATGTAGGATATCAGTAACTTAATTTTGGAATATCTGAAGCAGTGTTGCTTAAGATGGCATACATTGTGATACTAGTTCTAAGAGATGCTACAAGAAAAAAAAAAAGGCTCATTGGTCAAGTAAATTTGGGGAACAATGCTATGTCCTTTCCTTCTCCCCTTAGGGTCACAATTCACATTTCCACATTGGAGGATTTAGTCACAGGACCCTTTTTATTTTGTTTTTGGTGCGATCTCTATGAATACCCGTGAAAGCCAGGAAACTGGATGTTCCCCGGGACAGCCATTGTGAACTGTTGGTCATTGGTGTCCTTCTAGGGTGTCTTCGGTCATTAGTGTCCTTCTAGGGTGTATTATCTTAGATGATGGTGCCTCTCTTTTGTGAACTCAGAGGTCCGGATGTTGATGTGGTTTGTGTGTGTCTGTGCATTTTGTGGGTATTACTCAAATTTGGTTCTTACTGTGCTGATAAGATATGAGGGTTATTAAGTTCAAGTCTTATAGAAGAAATTTAACTCAAGTGTTTTCACTTCCCGTAGCAGTGCGCCACCGGGCCGGCCCTGAAGTCTTATAAAAGAAATTTAATTCAAGCGTTTTCACTTCCCAGTGACTCACCTGTTTGCACATATAGTTTTACAAGTTTACTGGCTGCACTCCGTAATTGTTAGCACTTTTTCCCTAGAATGTTAGAAATATGTGGGAAAAAATGGTTACTACTGTTTCTGAAGAGCTAATCATGTGAATTGTTTAGAAGTTGAAAATAATACCTTTGGGCACTTCTTTTGGGTTAGCTGTTAGGAGAATCTTAATAAATTGAGAAAGAGCATTTAAATGTAAGTGCTTGTTTATATTTGTTAAGTGCTTAATTAAATGTGTTTTCCTGGGTCTACTCTGTTAGCTCACCCGCAACGCCAAGCCAAGGGTTGCGATCCCCTTACCAGTCACACACACACACAAAAGTGTTTTCCTTTTCCTTGGATGAAAAGAAGTTAGAAGAAGAGAATCAAGTATTTTCCGCAAACATTTTGTTCAATTTGGAAGAGATAGTATTGAGAAAAGAATGGGGACTGTGGAGTTAGACGTGGAGTCAGCATGACCTTTTCAGGTAGGGACAATCTGGATTGAAATGGAGTTCCACTCCTTCCTGGTCCAAAGCCACATTGCTGATTTATGTAAAAGCCACATGGCTTTTTTAAACATTCAGTTCCTTAGTTGTAAATTGGGGTTAAACCTATTGTATAAGGCTGTTTTGAGAATTAAAAGAAATTGTAATCTGTAGAGTTGCTAGTCCAATTCCTCAAATATAGCAGCTGGTGCCAGTAAATGTTGATTTCCTTCCCCTTTCTACTTTAGAACTTTGCTGTAGTTATTAGCATGATATATATATTTTTTCATGTTGGAGTAAACGGTTTGCTTAGTTGTGACTCAGTATTCAATCCAATTTAATTTTAAAATTAAATTTTGACTGGGTCTATTTTATGTCCTTAAAATTGCCATAAGTCCTTTCTAGAACAAGTTAAATAAGACTTAAATAATATATAAAGATGTATCCTTAACACCTTTTAGTCTGATAGGGAAGATACACATGCATATAATGAGGGAATTCTGTGCTGAAGGGTATCTGGGAAGAGAAGGTGATGCTGTAGGAGGGTCCAGAATTTTAGAGTAGGAAAGAAGTCCAGGTGGAGAGAACAGCAGGAATGGAAGAGTAAAAAGACAGCTGAAAAGGTGTATGAGATTTGAATCCCAGCCAAAAGAGAACCGCTGTCATCCTTTACTCTTCCTGTGTGACTGTGTTCCTCTGTGATACGAGGTGAGAACACGTACCTCCTCAGGTGTAAGCTTCAATGAGATAAAGTGATTAATAGGGCTCCTGGCATATAGTAAGTGGCCAGTTGATATTGATGGTGATGTTCCCACTGCTAACACCACCTGCACTTTCATATGGCTGATCTGTCTAGGGATGAATTTGGGGCCAGGTTTTAAATTCTACATGTTACATTAAAGTGGTTGATTTTTATTCTATAGGTAAGGAGAAGCCATTGAAAGTCAGGGACAGGATTAGACCCATGTTTTAAAACAGTATGAGTGGTGGGTTAGAGGAATGTGCCTATTTAGGATCCTAATCTTCAGAGTCTGGCCAAGTAGAGAAGTGGATGGTCATTTGAGGCAGGAGGAATTGGTCTGGACTCAAAATGTTAAATGTTATATTAAATATTTATGTTCTGCTTTGTGGAGGAGGGATCCATTCAACACGGATATTATCCAAATTTTGAGAGAGTAAATGAATTTTGATACTATTGGAAATGTTTTAGGTTGTAGTTTAAGTAGGTTTAATGTTTGGACCTATCTGCAAATGATGTAACTTATCGTGTCATAGCATATCTGAATTGCTGTTACTAGCCTGAGCTGGGTTCTAATACAGGTGATAGAGGAAAGAATGTCCTTTTTCCTGTTTACATGGTTTTGAGGGGCTGGGGTGTGAATTGAGTTACCTCTTTTTGCTTTCTCTCTATTGAGAATCATTGTAGACCCGTGGATTTTTATGTATCCAGTATGTTTTAATCAAATAGCCATTCTATTTCCTCAGCTTGTCACAACTTGGATATGTGGAGGTCCTTTCAAGCCAGTTCTCTTTCTTTTAATGCGATGTATTAGTCTCTGAAGAGGTTCTTGCTTTCTGACACAAGATGTCTGAGTTTTTCACTTTGTGCTTTTCTTGCCAGATACCTATGGGCCATTTCTTTCAGATCCTTTCATTGGGGAGTGGAATTCAGATACCAAAATCTGAGTGCTGTATATCCTTTTTGCTACTACGGTGCCCTTGCTTTCATTGGACAGACTTGGGAAGTATATAAATTTTGATTTTGTATTGATGTTTCCAACTCAGATTTAACATCATAAGGTTTTTACTTTGAGTTCATCCTTTTTTTCCTCTAACATTGATAGTGTGTATTTTTAGCAACATTAATATAATTTCTTTATCCTACAATCTAAATGTAGTAGTTTGAAAATAACACTACTTATAAAGCCACTGGAGGCTTATATTTGGTTACAGCTCTTTTTATACTTAAAATATCCACATAAGTATGTACAGTTGACATTCTGACTTATAAAACCATTTGAAAATATTTTCTCTCTGATTAAGTTACCACTTTGATAATTGGTTTATTTGCATGAAATCCTTAACTTTTAAAGATTGCTTTAATGTGTTATTTAATGTATGTTTTTTTCTGATTACTACCCTAACAAGGATTTGTAATGTATTTTTTCAACATATAAAATATTTATGTGAACATTTATGTAGCTCACGAATCAGAACTGTATAAAATGTTGCATTCACAGTGTCACTTCCTTCAGTCCCTCCAGTAGTTCCTGTTCTGCCCCAGCTATATTAGTTTCTGATTTATTCTTTTGCTATTTCATTTTTGGAAATATAAGCACATGTATAGACTTTTATTCCCCTTTGTTACACAAAGATTGTATTCTATGCACATTGTCTTGCTTGTTCTTAATGAATTCTGGACATCACTTCATGGAAGCTCTGCATTCTTCTTTTGTGCTTGCCAGTTGTTATCCTAAAGATGAACATTTCGGTTGTTTATGTTCTGTTGCTGTTATAAATATCGCTGCAGTGAGTAGTCTTGTGGTAATATTGGTTTATATTTGTGCAGGTATAGCATTAAGATAGTGAGATTATTGGGTAAAAGGCAAGCACATTTGTAGCTTATTGCTTTTCTAGTGTTTAGCTCAGTGTCTGTACTGTGAGTGCTCCAACTCCACTGTGCAGTAGCTAGAATTAAATAATGAGGAAATTGGGGCTGTGCAGTTAAAGGTCTGGTCTGCTGCACAGGTGTTTATCATCGAGTAATCATTAAGTAAACGTTTTTTGAATTTTAATTGTAATTTTTTTTCAGGATCTCATAGTTAAGAGTTCAGTCAGAAAAATAGAACCACTAGGGTGGGTAAAGAAAAAAATATATGAATGTATGTATTACTTATTGAAGGGATTTGTTACAGGCATTTGAGTTCATGCAGTGTGCGAGCTGGCTAAGCAGTCTCTATAGTGCTATGTCTTCATGCCTGGTGCTGCTATTTGAAGTCCAGAGGACAGACATTTGGACAAGAAAGACAGATGTAAAGTGGGGAAGAACAAGAACAAGCTGGAAGCTGTGCCAGTTCATGTTGTGCTGGGGTCCAGCCCCAGCACAAAGATTGTAGGGTCCTCTCTGATAAGCCCCAAAAGGGAGGAAAGGCAGCGTCGGCGATGGACAGCAAACACACAGACTCAAGAGATCTGCTGAATGCTGACAGTTTGTTGAAGCATGTACACACTTTTTATACCTTTTCTTGGAGGCAACATAATCATTGAAATAATCATTGAACAATATCATAATATTTTTTATGAGTGACAAATGTTCCAAGAAAAATGACATTACAGTTTGTTCCCAAAAGAAATAATTACAATGTTCTTTTCTTTGAGTAAAATAAAACGTTTACAAAAAACCCACTGGTCTTAGATAATTATTAACTATTACATTCAATTCAGCCAAGCCTACATTACATTGAACTTTGTATGACCTAATCCAAACTTGCACCTTAATCAAAGGATGCAAGCAGGAAGTTAAAATTCCCTTCACCAGTATTTTTCCATTGTTACAACCTATTGTAATATAAAGTAAAATTCTTTTACCCACTACATCCTATAATGTCTTAGGCCTTATGAAATTACTTCTAAAACTTAAAACTATATTTCCAAAAGGAAAAGAAAGTTTATGTTTGACTCTTTGAAGCAAGCAGGTTAGGCATAGTGGTGGTCATGTTGCCTAGCAACTTTTGAGTAAATTTTCAATAACAACTCCATTATGTTCACTAATAACATTAAAAACAATCCTTCCAGGAGGCAGACAAGGTAAATGATTATATAGATTCATTGTCCCCTTCTGGTCCCAGTTGCCACGGACCACTTTCAGAAAACTCATGACTATAATTTCCAGGTGGGTCATTAATATGATTAAACACTCTGGTATTAGTCTCAACTCCACTCCCAATTCCCCAAAGCGGTAATTGTGAGACAATAAAGAATAAAGTATAAACAACCACACAGAGCTGTAAAAAATGAGGGTGGAGCGGCGGCACCTCCTCCCACGATGAGGCCTTGCAAACATCGTATCAAATCAGAGGATCCTTGTCAAACTCTGGCTTCTTGGATTTGGTGCGCCCCTGCATTGTTGCCTCTGACCCTGGTTGTGTGTGTGGCCTGTAAGAGCTGGGCCCTTGGCATGAGAATAAACACACACATTTAGGCCAGGAGGCAGAGAAGTTCAAGGGAGATTCTGAGGAAGGTGGAGCAGGTGGAGCAGCAGTTGAAGGCCAGTCACTGGCTCACATGAGCGAGATGAGCCAGAAGAACAGCAGAACAACAGTGTGTGGACTACAGGACGGTTGCTCCTTTGCCTGTACCCTCCAGCTGCTGCACACAATTCTCTTGAGGCCCACCCAAGCCAGAAACCTATGGGGAAGGAAATTGTGGGGAATGTAGTTCAGCTCAGCCAAGTTAAAACATTACAAAGCATGAGATGTGCTCAGGGTTTTCAATTCCCAGCTTAGATTTGACATAACAAACCTGAAAATTTCTGTGAGTGTCTTTAAAGACTGTGCAAATGGATTCCAAACTTGTTGGTGAGGGCATTGATGGGTAAGGAGTGGAATCCTGAAAATTGGATTGTGGCATATGGTCAGATTGCAATTAAGCTGGAGACCTTGAACCTGTAAATGCTGCTGAGCTGCCTTTGCCAGTCTACACATCCTTTCCAACCCCAGCCACAGGAAATTAATCTGTCTTTGCCCTGAAAATCCGAAATAGGCCTCCCGCCCTGCATGGAAGGTACTGCTCTTCCTCAGAACCTGCCCCACCACCGCTGTTTCTCCTAGAGTGGCGAGTAGACTCAAGTTGCAGCAGGCCCCAGAGGGAGAGATACCCATGAGGAGGTACACTGCACTCTAAAAGATTGTGTAGTTTTGTCACTACAGTTGCCTCCTTCTGTATCTGTGTGTTCTGCATTGGTGGATTTAGTCAACTTCAAATTGAAGATATTTCAGGGAAAAAACCAAAAAGTGATAATACAACAATAATAGATAATATAAATAAAACAGTTTTGTATAACAAGTATTTACATAGCATTTACATTGTATTAGGTATTCTAGGTAATCTAGAGATGATTTAAAGTGTATGGAGGTGCATAGGTTATATTCAGATATGCCATTTTATATAAGGAACTTGAATATCTCTGGGTTTTGGTATCCATGGTGGCCTTGGAACCAACTTGTGACAGATACCCAGGAGCAACTACACAGACAGGAACCTAGGGGAATATTTGTGGGAATGGATCTTAAGGGTGTAAGATAATACTGGAAGGAACTTAAGGTTGGATCAGGCAGAATGTTTTGATCTGGGCCCACTAAGTAGAGATTCTGGATTCAGTGTTGTAGCTGAAAAGGTTAGAAAGAGCTCTGACAGTTTGGTTGATTGGCTGCAACATAAACCACAAGGTGACCTACACTGAATGAAGTTGAGTTGCCAGAACTGCCTTGGTGTACCATAGAGGAAGGGATCCAAAGGCTTAGAGAGATGGAAATGTTAGAGTGGATTTATCATGTTAACACTTGCTCATCCCCTTGGGAGGATTCAGAGATCGTACTTTTTATACCATAGCCATAGGAAATCAATTTATGAGGAGAGCCCCCGGTATCCTCAGAGCTTGTATGGTCATTCTTCTCTGAAGGTCAGAAATTAGAGTAGGAACTGCTGCTTGCCCCTGAACTATTATAGTAATATACTGTAATATAAGTTATGAGAATGTGGTCTTTCTCCCCCTTATTCCCTTCTCCCTCTCTCAAAATATCTTGTACTGTACTCACCTATTTTTGGAGTGTGGTAAACCTTGAGTATCTGAAACTGGGGAAGGCAAAACTGCAGATGGGGGGAGTACTGTACACTGATGATGGCTTTTAGCTTTAGCATTGTTAGTTCTACAGGCTGTCACCTCAGTGGTCTGTCACTTCACGTAATGCTAAGGCCTAAGGCCGAATCAGAAGAGCTATCAGAAGAGCTTTGAGGTGGGGCTTTGAGAGTTAGGGCAAGGGGAGGAAAGACTAGGAAAGCTGAGAGATGCAGTCACAAGCACAAAGAAAGCACAATAGGTGGCGCAGGAATAAAATCCAGTGATGTGGATCCAGGATGAGGTCATATGATTTGGTAACATGAAAGTCATTGTTTAGTGACATCATATGGGTCAGATTTCAGTGGAGTAGTATCACAAGTGAAGATTGTTTGTGGTTAAGGGTAATGGAAATTTGACGATGGTTTTAGTTTGAGTGAAAGAGTGGAAAAGAAGAACTAAATAAAACACTCTCCAATGCTTAAACAGATGACTTAGGTGTTGTCTCTGAACTCTCCATGTTATTGTTATTTATGGACGAAATGACCTTGCTTGGCAAAATGCTTGTTGATAAGTTTAACTGAGCAAGATGGATGTTCTTTTTGGGTGGCAAGAAAGTAGTATAGGTGATCTGGACAGGCAGAGAAAGTAGGCAGGAAGCTGGGAGTACCATTCAGCCCCTGTGCCAATGGCAGCTCTTCCTTGAAAGGTTCCTTGTCTCCCTGTGCTGGAGTGTTCTGCCCACCTCATTTTCTCATCCTCTGTAAATATTTGTTGACCGAAATACTTTTGCATTTTGGACCTGCCTGTTTTTTCTCATTGGAAACTGTAAAAATTCATTTTTTGAAGTATATCTGTGGATGAAGTTAATTAGTATTCAGGATATTTTGATCAAGTGTTTGTAAAAATCATGTAAAATACAAACCCCAGATTAACTGTTATCATCAGATTCTGAAGGCTTTGGTGAACATCATTTCCAGATTTTCCCCCTAATTCCCAATTTGAGTAGATGGGTACTTAAGCTAGTGGCATCATTTCTTTATTGGTGAGTGCTGTGGGCTAAATGTGTCTCCTGAAAGTTCATGTGTTGGAGACTTGATCCCTACCGTGACAATGTTAAGAAGGTGGGAAGTCTAGTTATAATATTTGAAAGATGGGGCCTTTGAGAGGTGATTGGATTGTGAGGACCGTGCCCACATGAATGGATTAATCCATTCGTGGAGTAACAATTTGATGGTCTAATGGGTTGTCATGGGTGTGAACTGGTGGTTTTATAAAAAGTGCCAAAAGAGCTCATGCCATCTTTGCTATGTGACTGCCTGCTTTGCCATAGGACCCTGTAGAGAGTTCGCACCCAGAAGAAGGCCCTCACCAGATGCGTACTCCTGGACCTTGGAGTTCCCGGCCTCTGAAACGGTAAGAAATGAATTATGTTTCTTTATAAATTACACAGTTTTGAGTATTGTGTTATAAGTGACAGAAAATGGACTAATACAGTGAGCTTCAATGTGTTCATCAATTTCTTATACCCATTCTTAGGTTGAGTTTTTACATTTTTTTCCATTTTTGTAAATTAATATTTTTGAAAATTAATTTTTGGGAGACAGTTTGGGTTATAACTGTGATCCATAAATGAGTGCAGCTGATGTTTAATTAAAAGTGTTCTGTTCAGAAGCCTAATTCAGTATTTGCAGCACGACTGATTCCTTTTTCTTTTTTTTTTTTTTTTTTTTTTTTTGTCCTTTTTGTGACCAGTAAGGGGACTGCAACCCTTGGCTTGGTGTTGCCCACACTGTGCTCAGCCAGTGAGCGTATCGGCCATCCCTATATAGGATCCAAACCCACGGCAGGAGCGCCGCTGTGCTCCCAGCGCCGCACTTTCCCAAGTGCGCTACAGGCTCGGCCCTTTTTTTTTTTTTTTTTTTTTCCTTTTTCTGAACATTCTTAATTTTTTAAGAAAAATTAAACATTTTTTAAGCTTCCGAATGCACTGTTAAAAGACTATCTTTGCTAAATAAGTGTGAAAGTCTGTCGAATGATCTTTTTTAGTTAGAATTAATCTGTGGGTTAAAACTCTTGGTAATTTTTTGGTTTACTCTGGTACTGTTTAACCTTGTGAAAATTTTCCTTTAAATTGATTCAGTAAAAGATAAAAGTAATCCTATGTACTTTTCATTCATAATTACTCTTCAGAACCTTTAAAATGACAGTCCACAAAGTAAGGTTCACCTAAAATGCATAGCCTTTAAGTAAAAAACTATATTGTTGGTGGGATGATAATTTGATAGAACCTTTTTGGAGGGTGGCTTCACTCTATTTAAACAGAATTTAAAACGCACATTCTTTGCTTACCCAGCAGTTCCACTGCTAGGAATTTCTTGTGTGGGTGAATTGGACAGGTGTACATGTGTAAGGTTTTCTTTTATGGCAGTGTTTGTGATGGTGAAAAAGTAGAAACAATCGTCCAATAATGGAGTTAAGGTAACATAAATGGTTGTTATAGCCATGCCGTGGAATGTTCTGTCAGTATTAAAAATAATAGGTTGATAGGGAAAGTTTTACTATGCTGCATGGAGAGCATAACATTTACTAAGAGAAACAAGTTGTAGAACTGTATGTTCTTAGTGTGTATTAAGGTGTTTGTATATCTATATTATGCTTTAAGTGTTTGCATAGAAATGTGTTGCTAGATTCATATCAGTCTTTCAACCTTGATGACCACCTGGGGGTGGGACTGACAGAGCATGTGGGGAGGAGGACATTGTGGAAAATGGTAACAGTGCATTGTTTGCTTTGCTCCAGATAACTTCTTAAATTTTGAATGAATAGTTGCAAATTCCCCTTTGGTTTGAGCACTGTTGACTTCTCAGTTTTGCCTTTCCTTTAAAAATATGTTTCTTATTGTGAAATATACTGTCCCTCCCTCCCTCCCTCCCTCCCTCCCTCCCTCCTTCCCTCCCTCTCTCCCTCTCTCCCTTTCCTTCCTCCCTTTCCTTTCCTTTCTTCCTTTCCTTCTTTCCATCCATTGTGTTCAGAAAACAAAACTATTTCAAAGCTTATGAAGTTTTTTGAAGCTTGCTGTGTGGCCTAGCATATGGACACTTTTTATAAATATTCTGTGTGTGCTTGAAAAGAATGTGTTTCTGCATTTGTTGGATGCAGTGTTCCATGTTTGTCAGTTAGGTAAAGTTGGTTAATCATGTTAAATTCTTTCTTCTGTATCTTTTTTTTTCTCTCCTTTTGGCTGCTGGTTGTATTGAGAGTGGTGTTAATACTTTGATTTTGCATTTGCCTGTTTTTTACTAGTTGTGATACTTTTTGCTTTATATATTTTGAGGACATGTTATTAGGCGCAGACATGTTTAGAATTGTATATCCTCATCAATTTGAGTCTTTTAATATCACTGTTTTTCGGACAAAAGTAGTATTAGAGGTAAAGTTTACTTAGCTTTATATTAATGTTGCTGCAATATCTTAACTTTGGTTAGTATGTGCAGGGTCTGTTTTTTAACCTTTTCTTTTTTCTTTCTGTTTTTTTTGGCAGCTGGCCAGTATGGGGAACTTAACTCTTGACTTTGGTGTTATAAGGCCTTGTTCTAACCCACTGAGCTAATCAGCCAGCTTAACCCTTTATTTTCAGTCTTTCCGTATACTTATGTTTTGGATGTTTCTCTTTATCAACAATACATAGTAGAATTTAAAAAATCTTGTCTGGCAATGTTTCTTCTGATTGGAGCATTTGACGTATTGGCATTTAACAAAAATAACTGATCTATAGTAGTTGGGTTTAAATCTGCTAGTAAGTGCTTTCTGCTTATTGTACCTGTTTTATGTGCCTGTTCCTGTCCTTTCTTGCCTTCTTTTGGATACTTATTTATCTATTTTTTTCTGTTAATTTGGAAGTTACTTAAAGCATGTATCTTGGACTTGTCAAAATCTAATATTATTTGGTACTTTCCCCATTTTCCTGGCTATTGAAAATCCATTTAGCTCATTTTTACTTACATGCCATTACTGTGCTGTTTTAATTCTGTATATGTTTTATCTGAAGGCATTATTAATTTGATCATGAAGTAACCATTCAGATTTACCCACAAAATTTACTCTTTTTGTTGATTTTTATTCTTTCTTGTAACTTGATCCTCCGTGTTGGAATATTTTTCTTCTGCCTGAAGAACAAACACCCTTTCTGTTTGCTACCTGTTGTGTGACTTCTTTTTTTTTTAAATTTTATTTTATCAATATACAATGTGGTTGATTATTGTGGCCTATTACCAAAACCTCTCCCCGCCCTCCCTTTGCTCCCTCTCCCCCAACAACCTCATATCTGTTCGCTTGTCTGTAACAACTTCAAGGAATTGTGATTGTTGTGTCTTCTTCCCTCCCCCCCCAGTTTATTTGTGTATTTATTTATTTATTTTTAGCTCCCACAGATAAGTGAGAACATGTGATATTTCTCTTTCTGTGCCTGAGTCGTTTCACTTAATATAATTTTCTCTAGGTCCATCCATGTTGTTGCAAATGGCAGTATTTCATTCTTTTTTATAGCAGAGTAGTATTCCATTGTGTAGATATACCACATTTTCCGTATCCACTCATCTGATGATGAACACTTGTAATAGTGAATTCTCTGAGTACGTGTTAGGCTAAAAATGTCTCAAGTTGATTTTCCTTTTTTTTTTTTGTCCTTTTTGAGATGGCCACACTGCGCTCAGCCAGTGAGCGCTGTGAACGCACCGATCATCCCTATATAGGATCCGAACCTGCGGCGGGAGCGCTGCAGTGCTCCTAGCGCTGCACTCTCCCGAGTGCGCCACAGGCTCGGCCCCTCAGGGTCCAATTTTATTTTTATTTTTTATTTTTTTCCTTTTTGTCTTTTTTTTTCGTGACCGGCAACGGATCGCAACCCTCAGTGTCGCACCCGTACCGGACCAGGATCGGCAACGGGATCACAACACTCGGTGTTGTGCCCGCCCCTTGCTCAGCCAGTGAGTGGCCGGTCTGTATGTGGGATCCGAACCCTCAGCGGGAGCGCCACCGCGCTCCTAAGCGGCGCACTGTAGCAGTGTGCCACCGGGCTGGCCCACAGGGTCCAATTTTAAATGTCAACAGGCTTAGAATGTAGCTCTCCAGAATTCTGCAATGGGGGAGGGGTGGTGGCAATTGGGGGGGTGGGGGTGGGGAGACATGCATGCAGGGCTCTGGCAGGTGGGCAGGATTGTGAAGATCACTCAGATTATGCATTGGCAGCACAATAGGTGTCTGCCTCCGAGGCAATTTTCAAATTGTTTCTCAGCAGAAAGCTTTTATCTGATGTTCAGTTTACTTCATTTCTTTATCAATAAACCTGCTTTTGTGCCCCAGAGCCCACCCTGCTGTAGAGTGGCTGCACTTTCTGAAGGTAGCTCAGAAAACACAATCTGGCACATACAGGGATTGTTAGGGAGGTAAGGGGAATGAGTGTCTGGAAATAGGATTGGATTGTCTGAGCGCATCCAGCAGGCTGGGTTGTTGTATGCACATCATTCTGTAGGAAGCAGTTCTCGTATGGCCATTGCTGGGATCTCTGCAGACTCCAGTGGACAGGCCTTGCTTATAATCCCGTTTGCTGGAAGGCCATGAAAATCCATGACAGACAGCTATGTGGCCTGCATGTCCAAGAACAGAAATACCATCATTTTGTTTCTGAGTATTATGTTGTGGTTGTGTTTAATTTTTTACCTTTTCAATAGTTTTAATTTAATTTTTAAACAAGTAATCCTCTGTGTTTCAAAGTCAAAATGTGAATGGAAAGTGTAGTGGTATGTCTTCCTTCCACCTGTTTCTCCTGGCCACCCAATTTCTTTTCTTGAGAAAACCAGTGTTACCTGTTTTTTAAAAATCTTTCCAGAGAGGTAATATGCAACTAAAAGCATGTATAAGCTAATTTTCTTTTTTAAAATGGTTTTAGTTTTTTCTTGGTTAAAAATTAATATATATTCCAATATTTTTGCTTTTATTTACAGTGATTGTGTTTGTACTGGGAACAGGGTTTGACTCTTTATTTCTGTATGGTAGAATCCTACAATGAGAAGAGAACTTCTACCATCCCTTAAAAATAAAAACACCCAAAAGAACAGAATAGCATGATTTATCAAATACAAGTAAGGATGCCCAGTTGAATTTGAATTTCAGATGAACAACAAATTAGTTTATATTACAGTTGTGCTCCATGCAGTATTAGGTACACAAGTTGATTTAAAATCTCTGCTTTGTTTACCTGTTATTTACATTTCACTAAGGTCCTACATTTTTTCTAGCAACTCTACTAAAAAAGCGTAACATTAAGCTAGTATTATTTACTAATCCCTAGAAGAACTTGCAGTAAGGAGACTCGAGTGTGAATTGTGGCTCTACCACAGAACAAACAGTTGTAGAAACAAGAAATAAGCAGGCTTTTTCTCCAAATTTTAAACCCGAATGGTGCAATGAACATTTCTATCAAATAGCTCCACAGTATTTGTCCACTGAGAAGGTAATGACCTGTACATAGTGACTGCCCATCTATATATTTCCCAGGACTGTAGTCCTCTGCAGCACAGAACTGCCTTCCTGCATGCACCTATTCTGCTTCTCCTGTCTGGCAGCTACCCTCTGCAGCTCTTAGGTAAGAAAACAATGTGAGAGCAATTGAACTTAAAACAAAAAAGATGAAAAACAAAAAGAAAAAACACTAGAGGTGCGGATTGGGGGAAAAAAAGGCAACTTGGAGAAGTTTTTCAGGACTAGAAGTTTTATCATGGGACAATCTTAAATGGTTTTCAGTCATAACTTTATTGGTGAGGGATGGTGAGAAATGATTGCACTCAGGCCCTGAAGAAAGGCAGGCTTCTTTGTGCCTTCTTCTCCTTGTCAAGTCAGTCAACCCATTGTTTACCAAGATTCCCATTCATGGTTTTGATATAGGACTTGAATGAGTTTTTCTCAGGGCCACTGATAGAGAAATGTTATTGTGGAAAAAGTATCTTAATTCTGTAATCATTTTTGCACTACATCAATATCCTAGATCTCAGAAGCAGATATGATCTAGTTAGCCCAAATGTAATTTTTGAAGACTGGCAGTGGGAGGGGGTAACTAAAAGTCCTTTGCCGTAGGAAAAACTCCAGGAATGGAGCCAGGACAAAGTCTTTCTTGGAGTGTTTCCCAGATCTAAAATTCTTTGCCAGCACTGTTCTGTAGTGGAACATTCAGACTGACTAGTAAAAAGGAAAGGACACACTATCTTTTGAGAGGCATGAACAAGAGTAAAGGCGTGCAGTCCCAAGAGAGTGTGAGCACTTGCCCCACTTTGAGAACACCTTGCTTTAGGGTTGATTGCTCCAAAAAGTCTTTCACTGAAGGTGGTGTATCTAAGCAATGATGACATGTTTGCAATTTTGAAAATCATGAGTGGTCATTTCAGATGCACTCTTGCTCAGGAGAGATGGCCAGAAAGGTCCCATGAGGAAGCATCATCACCTGCTTAGAGAAACTCCAGAGGTACCTCCAACCCATCACCTCCTTCCTCCTCTGCAGACCTCCCAGGACCTTCCAAGTGAGCCCCACACATGTGCACCAGCAAAGGCAGCACATCAGGGCTCTTTGCATTGTTCTCTTGGTGCCTGGACTGCAAGTGAGGGGGAAATGTAATTATGCAGGGAACATAAATGTGCGTCACCTCTGTATCTCTTAAAATAGTGCAAAAGCTGGAGGAAAACATGTTCAGTATTTGAAAATGATTATCCCCTGTGCAGGCTGTCTGCTCCCCCTATCCTGTACCCCCTCCCCTGCCCCCAAAAAGGAAAAAACCTTTTATCCAATTCAGTGAAGAAGTAGCTCATGTCACTGAAAAATGAGTGAGGTTGTCACGTACATGTCATTGCTTCACTTACGAAACTTGTTACTGTAAACTTACCAGACAGCATTTATGTTGTAACTACACTCATTTTTCAATGAGGTGAGCAACTTTGCAAACTTGAATAAGTAGCTTTTTTTCATAGTTGTATGTTGTCAAGTCCTGATGGACTTGCAAATGTCGATTGGCTGTGGATGCAAGAGTTTGACAGAAATCAGTGAAAGCATTATATGAAAATCATTTAGCTACTTGGAATTTACAGTGAAGAGGATTGTGTATTTTATTATTGTTTGTAAATTGTATGGTACATATGCATTATATTAGTAAAATTTATCACGCAGACGTGTGTATATTTCTGGGTTGGTTGGGGGTCAATGTGTGTATTTGAGGATATGAGAAAGTTTTGTTTTGATTTTGGGGGGGTGTAAGAGTCTTGGGGTGGTTTTGAGTATCTGAAAATGTGGTGATATACTTGTGTGTGGGCCTCTTGGGGACTGTAGCAATTCAGGGGGTGCCATCATTTGAATATCGCCCCAAGCTCATATTAGAACTTAACCTGCAGTATGTAGTTGAAGGTGGGGGCCTTTAAGAGGTGATTGGATGGGAAGGACTGTGTCCTGTCAATGGATTGATCCATTCATGGAGTAATGGGTTAATGATTTAATGGGTTTTCTAGGGTGTGGTTCTGATGGCTTCATAAGGAGAGCAAGTGAGGCGGTTAGCTGTCTTGCTCTTGCCCTTCTCACCGTGTTATACTCTGGTCACTGTGGGTCCCTATAGAGTGTTCCCACCCAGAAGAAGGCCCTCACCAGATGCACTTTCTGGATGGTAGACCTTCTAGCTTCCAAAAGTATAAGAAATAAATAAATTTTGTTTCCTTAAATGAGCCAGTTTCAGATATTCTGTTACAAGCAACCAAAACAGGTTAGTACAGGATGTGTAAATGGTTTGCCATATGTCTTTATTTGGGGATGAAATTTGGGAGTTTCTTTATTTGGGAATCAAATTTGGGAGTTGCTATGTATTTCATTGGTCGGTGAGAATTTCTGATATGCGTATTCATGTGTGGGTATTTGGGATTAAGGGAAGATCCTGCCTTTTTGCTAGAGTGGATAGGGTTGAGCGTATGTGGAGGATGTGAGATGTAATGCATCTATACTCAAAGAGTTTAGGTGTTTGTTATTGGGGTTGGAGGAATATTTTACGTGTGTGTTTTTTCTGAACGTTGGGGATTTGTGTGTCTGATGGTAGGTGTGGAAGGGTTATCTGCTTGTGCATATGGGCAGTGTTAGGGAAAGTGCTTGTGTATATTTCTTTGGATGTGCAATCTGCTTTATAGAATTTGGGAACATAGGAAAACCATTTGTGTATTCAGAGTATGCTGCACAGTTGTGTGTGTTTGTTTTCTGTAATTTTCAGGAAATGTGTATGAGTATTTCGGTGGGCGAGGGCAGATCTATGATTATTTTGGGGAAGTGGTAGGATGAATATGTGCAGTTGTGGGGTGGGATTTGTATGGCTGTATTCTGGAAGATGCAGGAGTTATAGTATAAATACTATGAGAGTATTTGGGATCTGTGATTATGTATTTTCAGGTAGTGTGGGGATGTATGTATATTTGGGGATATAAGGTGGCATGTTTGCATATTTGTAGTGTGCTAGGTAATTGTGGGTATATTGGGGGCATGTGGAGAGCCAAATGTGTATCGAGTTTGTGTGTGTATTCAAGGGGCATAGCAGTTTAGATGAATACTTTTGGGCAGTATGTGTTTGTAGTTTTCAATAGGGTTATATATTTTGAGGATTGAGCGTTGTGTATCTGTTAGAGAGCTGGCGTTCTCTGTTTATACACGGGAGTGGGAGAACTATTTATCTGTATTAGAGCTATGTGATACAGTTATCTGTTAGTATCTGTGGATGTAGGAGCCAGTTCATACTGGACTGAGATAATTTGGGATTTGGGTATGGTTTTATGTGTATTTGTAAAGGGTATACTGGAGACTTTTCTGTGTGTCTTGAGTGTGTGTGCTGGTTTCCATGTACATCCATCAGCTTGTGGATGAATTATATGTTTATTCTTAGTGTATGGGAGGGCTGGCCAGTTAGCTCAGTTGGTTAGGGTGTAGCTTGTGATGTAAAGGTCAAGTGTTTGGATCTCTGTACCTGGTCAGCAGCCAGAAATGTCTGTGTGTGTATAGATAGTGTATGGGATTGTGAGTTTAATGGAACCATAGTTAGGTCCGTTTGTCCAATGTGCAGTGGGAATAATGGAAGTTTTAAGTCTTAGGCCAAGTAATGGAGATCAGGTGGCTAAAGCTCAGAAAAAACCTGTACTCCTCCACTGCTGGCATGGAGGGGTTTTTGTAAGAAAAGGATCCCCATTGGGCAAGGGGCTGTGCAGTTAACTCCTGGGTGGTTCTGATTAGCTGAATTTGAAGCAACTTTTGGTTCTTTGCTGTCAATCTTCCAGCTTTTATCAATGTCTTTCTTCTGACAGTTTATCTCCACTCCACACATTCCAAAGGATGGAAAGCTCTGGTTTTTATCTTATAAAGACGTCTTGCAGGTGTACGTTGAGACAATGTCTCTTATCCCTGGAACTTAGTGACTATTTTATGGTCCTTCTTATCACTTAGTTAACATCCCGTCCTGCTCAGCTGCCTCCTTTCCCTCCCTTCCTCAATTGCTGGTTCTAAATCCTAACTCCCTAACTGGAGAGTCCTGTTCCCAGAGCCTAAATCAGCATTAGTTTGAGGAACCAAGGCCACAGCTCACTTTCATTAAACTTTGGGGGACTTCATCCGAATGGGGTACCACCTCAGCCTCATGAGAAGTATGGAAAGTGTATTTCCTGGGAGGGTGCCAGGGTGTTTGTTACATGTGTTTTGGAATATTTGGAAGATGAGGTGGGGAGATTGTGTTCTGGAGATGTGAGATATCGTATAGTGTTTTGGGGGATGTATATATTCATGGACTGGGCATATTTGCACATGTGTGTTTGTCCATAGGTGTGTGAGAGTTGTGTGTGTGTGTGTCTATTGGAGTAGAAGGATTGTTGGTGTTTTTGTTTTTTGTGTGTTTGTACTGAGCATGCAGGATTTGTATTGATGGGTAGTTTAGGGGTGTGTGAGTATATGAAGACTTTTAGGGGTCCTCCGCGTCTGTTCTGGAATGTAATACTTTCAGAATTTGTTGGCATTCCTTGTTTAGGTGTTCTCCGTATTTATGAGGTGGACTTATATATATGTGCTAAGTATAGGTTGTTTGTGGCTGTATGAATTTTTGAGTTTATGGGGCTTATGTGTTTTGTATTCTGGAAGATGTGGGAGATGTGGGAGTTTCAGAGTCTGTTTGGAAGCAGAGGCTGTGTAGGTTGTGTGTGCGTTCAGGAATTGTAGTGCATGACATAATTGTGTGTTAGAGATGTGAAATATTTGATTTGAATGCCATGTCTCTGAGGGCAGGTTGCAAGATTTCCACTCATTCACTCAGTCTTATAGTGACATCTCACTTCCCCTTGACAAGTATATCTGACTACCCCACAGTGTTAGAGATCACAGAATGTGTGAAATGACGACGTACCTACTGCAGAAGATTGCTGGGTATGTAGATGGTGTACAGTGGATAGACTGGTGCAGACTTTTATTTCAGTTCGTTTTCTATGTCTAGTGATGTGTCCAAGAGATTGGTTTTGGCATCAAAACTGAACTACTACTACTTTCTCCACTTGTTCTCCAGGTATCATCTTTCAGTGGCAAGTGTAGGTACAGAGGCCGCCTTCCTTAAAACTTGATTATTAATTAAATAAGCTTATCTCACGACCACTGAAGTAATGCCATGGAAGAGTGTGCCCATGCTCAAGCTTGCTCACTGTGATTGCGTGGCCTGGTAGCTAGGACTGTTTCTCAGTTTTTGCCAGTTTGTGAATATGATCAGTGGATACAGACCCTAGGAATATTGATCTGATGTTTAATTTTGTGTGATATTTTTAACACCCTGCCTAAGCCACTCTAGCCACTACATATAGTTGACCTCGTTCCTGAGAGTCCATTTTCCTTTTCTCTCCTCAGAACTGCTCACATGGTCAAATGTATTCTAGTGGATTTTCCATATATGAGACTGAAGTGCTGTTTTTATTTTTTTAATTAGTAAATAAGACTATTGCTTTCACACTTGCGCCCATCTTTCAAAAGCAATAGGATACTTGTAACAATGCACTGTACATGTAAACCATTCTTAACTGCAAGCCTCTCTCAGGTTCTCCTGGGTGCGGTGTGTGCTGCTGGTCACCAGTCTCTGCTAGATGCTGCCTAAGGTTCGACTGCTCTGTGCCCCGTGCCCCAAGCTCCCTGCTATCTACTCCTTGCCCACTGTCCCCTCTAGCTCTGCCCACCCTGGAAGGCCCTGAGCTTCTTGCACTGGGTTCTACTTGACTCTTCATTCTGCTCCACCCAACACAGTCTTTCCCCACTGACTTGGGGTCCCTTGTGGACCACAGCTGTGTGTTTTCTGCAGACGAGTGCGGGGAGATTGGTCCACTTGCCTATTTCCTGCCCTTCACCTGCAAAGTGGTACTAAGCAGAAGTTGCTGTTCAGGAGCCTAGTAATGGCCCTTCTAGAGTGTACTCGTGTCTCTCCATCTCTGGATAGGCCACACATGTAGTTTGCTTGATAGTACCCAGCTCCCGTGATTGTGTTGGGTTCTAGGTCTGTTCCCTTGAAAAGACTGAGGGTCTGGCTTATGTCAGTGTTTCTCCAAAATTCCTGTCATTCTCGTAGTCAGTAAAAAGTTTTCGAGGGCCGAGCCTGTGGCGCACTCGGGAGAGTGCAGCGCTGGGAGTGCAGCAGCGCTCCCGCCGCGGGTTCGGATCCTATATAGGGATGACCGGTTCGCTCACAGCGCTCACTGGCTGAGCGTGATGCGGCCGGTCTCAAAAAGGACAAAAAAAAAAAAAAAGTTTTCTGAGCATGTGGCTACAATATATGTATATTTATTTCTTTGCAAATTCATGCACTGTGGTTGTATAACAAAGCTTATACTCATATACGTGTGTGTATACATATTTTTTTAATGAGATGGAAAAGAACGTAAAAGGAAGTTCTAATATTTGTTTTTTTCTGCAGCCCAGTGTACTGTCTTGTCCCCTCCTGCTGCTGGGCCCACCACCCAGAGCCTCACAATCAGTGAACTTCCATGTTAGGTTTAGGTGTTGGGTGGGGTGTTGGGAGCAAAGCAGGGGTAGCCTGTCTAGGACCTGGATTTTGGGTACTTTTGCCTCCACTCCTCAATATCTGTGATGACTACATTGAATTGCAGGTGGATGAAGGATTCGAAAATGGTGCACATTTCACGATGGAGTCTTTCCCAGAGAGAGAAGTGGAGTTCACTGCACTGCACAGTTGTTCATGGAAGGTAGGAAACACAGATTTCCTTTGCTTGTCATCATTTTCTTTTTAAACCATACCATGATTAAAAATAACAGACTGCTATCAAGAAGAATCCCCATACTCTGAAATATGTTATCTAAATGGTAGAGTGACTTCTTTTTTTTTTTGGCTGAGGTAGTAATATGTACCATAACCTGGCGTTGGGGACAAAATTTCTTCCAGGGATCTCACCTGGCTGGTCTATGAAAGGGACAGTTTGTCATAGGTTGTGTGATGCAGTAGAGGAAGATTTTGGCCTGAGCCAGCAGATGTGGAAACTGAGTATCTTTGTGGTTTGGAGAATGTCTCTGTGACTCGGGGTCCCCATTCGTTAAGTAGGTGACTGGGCTGGAGAAAAAACTTAAAGCATGGTCACTGTTTGATAATGGCTCTTCCTCCTCCATCTTCCTCCTCCTCTCTCTCCTTTTCTATTTCCACTTCTCCTGCTCCTTTCCTCGCCTTCTTTATCTGAAGTCGCTGGTGAGTCCTCAGCCAGGGATTGGTGGTTAGGAGGTGAGGTGGTGGTAAAGGGCAGGGTCTTGCCTGAGCAAAAGAAGGAGGTAACAGCATGCAGTGCTGCCTTGGTTCCTACTTAAATTATGTACAGATCTGTCTGACGGTGTCCTGGCCATGGTGAACAGATCTAGACCTGTGTGTCCTTCCTGATCTACCTTCTGCAAATCGTTCCATCAGACGGCCTTGTGGGAGGCCTTCCAGCTTTCGTAGCCTATAAAATATGTAGTTATTTGAGGGGCAGGGATATCTCAGCTTCTTATACTGAGAAAAGTTTAAGAGAACATAATCTGGTTGTTTTTTTGTCCAGAAAGTATTCCTGCTGGTAATTGTGTTTGGGTTCATGCTCCATTCCAAGGGGGATAAGAGTGAGTACAGAACCTTACAAACCACATTTCCTTATATTACTTCTGTAGAAACATTCTGGTCCACAGTTCTTGAAAGAAAGAGAAAAAACAAAAACCCAAGAATATTAATGCAGCTAATCCAGAGAGCCAGTTAAAGCAAAATAAAAAAGTAACAAAGCTTAGATGGAAGAGCTGTTGTCACTCACGTGTTTTTTAAGAGGAGGAGATGAGGCCATCATGTTTTTCTGTGAAAGGCACTAGCTTTTCCCAAATCCTCATCTGTTTGCCAAAGTTACATTATTTTGTACCTTTTTGTAGAATTTAGCTTCCTCTTATTTGAAGACATGGTTTCGGAATATGGGCTGTTACTTCCAAAAAGAAAGTACCTTTTTCATGGTTGTGGGAGGTTGTGGGTGTGGAGGTCCATAGGAAGGTGCTGAGTTATTCTGGTTAGTATTTACTATGTACTGTTTACTGATTAGACATTAGAGGGCATTCCTGGCCACTTGTCATAGTTCTATAATTCAGTAACATAATAAGAATATTTCACACAGAGAGAAAATTTCAAAAAACGAATAGCTATAATTTTAAAACATGTATTATTGCCTGAGTATGCTTTATTCTTAATTTAAAAGAATAAAGGGGCTGACCACTTTTAGCTCAGTTGGTTAAAGCACAGTGTCAAAAACACCAGGGTCGGGGATTTGGATCTCTGTACTGGCCAGCCACCAAAAAATAAACAAATTACTAATTAAACAAATAAATATACACCCTCAGATCCTTCGCTTCAGTTTGTTTTCATCTCAGGGAAGGAACCGTGATGCTGTCATAGCTGTGGGTAATCAAAGAGAATTAACCAGAGACATGTATTTGATATCTGTTTTTTATTTTGCTTTTACGAAGTCAAGGGCAACAAGACTCTCATCAGGAGTGAGAAATATATAGTCTCAACTAGGTGCATAATTTCAAGTGTTAGTTGTATAGCGAGACCTTTGATTATTAATTATAATAAAAATGCAGATTAAATGTACATTTTCTTTCATTAAACAGGTTTTTAACTGCCAGTTCTCAAGTAATAGAAGGAAGGTATGTGTCTACCACTGATTATCTGGTATATTTTCTAAAATTTCAAAATTATTTTAATCAGTGTGTCTTTTTTGTCCCACTGTAGTGAATGTAAAACACAACCTGACTTCCAGAGTCATAGACAACATGTATTTCTTGGAATTATTTTAAAAAATAAACCTTCTGAATAATCCAGCAGTTTAAGCTATGTGAGCCAAACCTTAGGATTTGGTCATATTCTGGAAACAAGTGTTGTACCATTTGAGGGTATTACCAAATTTTAAGGAGCAAAATAAACACTATCATTTAATTATTTAATATCATCAAGCAAAAAGTATCAATTTGCCAGTGGATGTAAGACAGACATTGCCAGAAAAATGTCTCTTGTGTGAAAAAGCTTCATGTGTTTGATAACATAGCTTGTTTCATTTAATATAAAGCAAACCTCACACACCTGACACCAGCTGTTATGTGCAAAATAATGTGCGAGTTGCACAGCCCCCAGGAGTGAGTGTGAGTGAGAGGCGTCTCTGCTGGGCCATTCTGCTCCTGGATTCCCTTTGCCGAGGACTCCCGTTTTCCTTTTTCCAAAGTAAAGTCAGTCATTTAAAGTGCAGGGACTCCTGCACTGAGAATGTGTGGTCCCCGATGCCATCCGACTGGATGAAAACTAACAATTGAACAAATAAGATATTTTCCCTCAGATACTGCAGAGATTTGCTCATTTTCAAACTTTGTGGTTCTCTAAATTGTGGGTCAGAGACACTCAAGCTAATGAAAATCTGTGAAGAAAAGGATTTTTACAGATTTACACATGAAATAAAAATACATGAGCATTTCTCAGGGAAGCACAGCTGATGGTCTCCCTTTTTTGTGGTCAGTTTGCTAAGTGCTTTCAGATCCACTGGGAAGAACGTGTCCCTGGGTAGCTGCTTAAGCTCCTTAGAGTGGATGTGAGGTCTCTGTGGGTCTCTGGCAGAGGCCTCTGTGGAGGTCTCTAAGTTGGGTCTCTCAGTTGTCCCTCAGTTGTAGCTGTCAGAGGTCTCTGCAGAGGTCTCTCAGCCAGGTGTCTGTTAGAGGTCTCTGAGGGTTTCTGTCAGAGGTCTCTGGAGGATCTCTGTTGGAGATCTCTGTCGGGTCAATCGTAGAAGTCTCTGGAAGGTCTTTATCAGAGGTCAGTAAGGGTGTCTTTTTGGCTGCAGACCCAGACCCACAATTGGCTCTATCATCATGGGTCTGCCCCAGAGGCCGCCTGGGTCATGGCATGAGTGGACCCTGCCTCAGGCAAGCCTGCAGCATCTATTCCCTTCCACCTGGCACCATCATGTCCCCGGTGGTGTACTAATGGGCACAGGCACAGCGCCATCCCCTGTCCTCTGCTGCAGCCCCTCGTGGAGTGGGACCATCCCCCACGGAGTGGTGCCCACAGGGCTCAAGCAATAACCCCGGGAGGTGGTGCCACCTCACCCTACCCTGGGCTGCCGGAGAGGCAACAGCACTGTTGCCGAGGGACAGCTGCGAGTGGCACTCGTGGCATGGCCCTGGTCTGCCCTCAGTGGACAGGTCACCCCTGCCCCTCATAGGCACAGTGCTGTCCATAGGTCCAGGAGCCAGGGGTACTTGCAATATGACCCCGGGCCAGCCGCTGCACCCTGTAAGTTCCCGCCTGTCCCATGGGCACAGTTCTGGGCCCTGTGCACATATGAAGGTGACCAGACCGTGAGTGATGTGAATGAACAGCGCTGGCTGACCCTGTGGTCAGTGCCTCCTTTCCAGATGCTGCAGAGGACGTGGTGAGGTCCTCAGATGGACCATTGGAAATGATCATCCCTGGCCTGGCCCTCTGAGACGAAGGTGGCCTTCCCAGGCCTGTGACCCTGGAGCTAGAGCAGACACACCGGGGTGTGCAGGGTGAGCCTGGCCTTGACGTGTCCCCTCCAGGCCTATGGACGGGGTGGGACATGTGCCTGGATGGTGTCCCCAGGCCATGCAGCTCTTTCCTTGGCTCTGAGCTGCACTGTTCTCCCACATCCCACCCTTGGTCCTTTGTGTGCCACTACGGAATGTTACTGCACACAACGTCATTCCAAGGGGGTGTGGCAGGTGGCCCGGGCAGGGGCAGTCATGTGTTGCTGGAGTCCGGTCCTCCTGCTGCTCTGGACAGGAAGGGTGATGTGCCATGTCGTGTCACCCACGTGAGCTGAGCGGGGTCGGCAGGGCCCATCTCTGTCCCCAGTCACAGGAGAGAGGGACCCAGGGCAGGCAAGTATGTCCCCCCCTAGAGTTCCAAGGTCACGGTTCTCCCTCTGGATTTAGTGTCAGCACTGCCTCCCCCAAACTTCTTGAGCTCACGTTGTGATGGGCGAGGCTATTTGGCTCTGACATTCCAGGCCAAGGAGAATCAGCCTCTGTGGACCCATCCCCTACAGCACAGCAAGTTCAAGGTCAAGGGAAAGCAGGGGAGATGGGTGAGCCCCACCCCAGGTGGGGTCTTCACAGGGTTTGGTCATCCTGACAAGTAATGGCCACATCATGAAAACAAGGTAAAGGGAGGGACTCCAGGGTGAGGGTGGGTGTGCAAGGCCACAGTCAGCCTCCCACAGGCCCAGTCCCTTCTAGAAACTGCACTCGGAAAGAGCTGACCCATTCCCTTAGCCCCGCAGGGCACAGACAGAGCCAGTACCTCTGAGGAGGAAAAACATATATTAGGAAACAGTGCATATCTTGGGAGGAAGAAGCCATCAACACACAGAGGGACTGGTGACTTGGGGGGGAACAGATTTTTTCTGTGTGGGCTGAAGGTTTTCTGGGGAAAAACCTTTCTCACCAGGAAACGGGTGAGAAGCATGATCTGGTTGACCAGACCAGACACCTCTCTGAAGACGACAGTGTCTAGGCCAGTGAATGGAGTGGCCCGAGGCTCTCACCAGCAGTGGCCTATGCTGGCAGGGACTGGCTGGTGACACATGCTCCCTGGGAAGTGAGGCCCAACTGCTGTCCCCATCTCTGTGCTTAACTGGATGGCTGTGACCCACTGGGGTGGCATGGTGACTGTAGGCCATACTTCTCATCACGGCTCTTTGCTCTGGTGTAGGAAGGACTCCTGTGGTGGCTGGAACACCCTCCCACTGGGGCTGTCGAGGCAGAAAGTTCATGGCGAAGCCCCATTTTCTCCTCTAGAATCTGTCCAACAGTGGTCATGAGCGCCTGGGCTTCAGCCTTGCCATTGTCCACAAACAGTCCATTTGGGACTGGTCCACGGCTCCAGGCGGCGGCTGGTGCGGGCTTGACTTTTTGCAGGGGATCTTTGTGCCCTTTGCTTTTTTCACTGGGGACAATCCAATGCAGAAAGCACCTGATCCTTTTCTTGAAGTGGCTTTCTGGGGATGCTTGTCCCTTCTCTGGCAGGAGCCGGGAGGACTGGCTACTTAAGGACTCTACTGACTCCGTGTCCTGGGCAGAGGGGCTTAATCCTGTGAGCATTTGCTCATGCCTTCCTTGCGTGAGCCTCCTGCGGCCCTCTCTCCTGCCAATAGGGCCAAACATCTTGCTCAGGCTTTTCCGTAGGTTCTGAAATTTTGGGCTCCTGGGCTCCTCCTGCCCCTGGCTGCTCTGTTCCCTTGATAAGAAGTCACATGCCCCCTGGAAAGCTGATGTGTTGCTGCTGGACATGCTCTGGAAGCTAGACAGAGAGGCCTGAGTAGACAAGATGTTGTCACCAGATGGGGTCTCTGTTTTGTATGCAGACCTCTGAGCTCCCTTACACACAGGCAAGGGACCAGGTTGAGGACTACGCTGGATGGAAACTGACGTTTTTGCTGCCACCTTGTCTCCTGGATCTTGGTGAGGAGGTTCTCCCGGGGCATTGGCAGCCTCAGCTATGGATTTGGCATCAGAATCCCTGGTGGCTGATGAGAGAAAGGCAGGCTGTGAAAGGGACAAAGGTTGAGCTTTTTGTACCTTAAGAAGATGTGGGGGCTTGTGGACCTTGAGGGTCTGTCTCCTCTCATGGCTTTCCTGAAACCTTTTAATATGCACTTCCAGCACCTGTCGAGTGTGCACATCAAGGAAGGAAAGCTGCTGGGAGGTGTTCACGTTAGACTCCTCGCCCTCGGAGGGTGCTAGGTTTCCACTTTCCATGTGAATGTTTGAGTTTTCCAGAGACAAGAGATGGCCATTAGTGAGACTGGGACGATGAACATCCTCAGGGAACATGCCCTTGTTGATCTCTCCCAGTTTTCTGTGCAAATGGACTTCTACGATGTCTTCTAGATGCTTCATTTCTGGGCTTCTTGGTGAATCCTTTCCTGAGTCACTTCCCAATAGCCTCATCCAGTCCCTTTCTGACTTTTTCTCAGTGTTGGCCCCTGGAACCTTCCGTGAGTTGCTTTCCAAAGCCCTGGGAAGATCTTCTAGGACCCTCCGCAGACTGTGTTTTGGATCGTTGCTTGGGATCTCCCCAAGCTGGAATTTGGCTGGGCCCCTGAATTCCATTTTCTCCATGTTCTGGCTGCTCCCACCTATAAACACAGAGGGCCCATGCCTGTCCTTTACCTGAGAAATCCCTGGGAATTCATCCTGAGGCTGTATCAGGTCTGGAGACATGTGGGGCCTCGCGGACAGTCTGCAACACTGCTGTGTAAACCTGTGTTGAAGGTCCTGAGGCTGTATCAGGTCTGGAGACAAGTGGGGTCTGGGGGACAGTCCACAGCAGTGCGGTGTGAACCTCTGTTGAAGGTCTTGACGCTGTATCAGGTCTGGAGATAAGTGGGGCCTGGGCGACAGTCCACAGCAGTGCGGTGTGAACCTCTGCTGAAGGTCCTGACGCTGTATCAGGTCTGGAGACACATGGTTCCTGGGGGACAGTCCACAGCAGTGCGGTGTGAACCTCTGCTGAAGGTCCTGAGGCTGTATCAGGTCTGGAGACACGTGGGGCCTGGGGGACAGCCCACAGCAGTGCTGTGTGAACCTCTGCTGAAGGTGTTCCTCCAGTTGCTCCTGGAGCTCAGGGATGAAGAAGTCTCCTGGGAGGAGGGAGACTGACTCATGGTCCTGGAAGGCCTCACTGTCGGGGGTGAGTTGGCTAAAGGCTTCCTGCGGCTTCTTGACCACACAGGGTAAATCCCTCTGACTTTCTTGTTCCTTCCTCAAAAGGTCACGTGCCAGGCATTGGATGGAAGTTGGGATAAGAAGCTGGGCCTTCTGCTGGTTTGTAGGGCAAGGTGCTCCCTGGGCCACAATCTGTGGTGAGTAGCACTGTGGGATGGGGAGACAGGATGAGGTGTGGGGCTGGCTGTGGGTCTCAGCCAGAGGTGAGGGCGGGGACAGTGGCAAGGCTCGAATTAGAGGTTGGAGTTGGGCCACAGGGAGGGACCAAAGCTGTGGCTGAAAAGTTTGTGGAGATGGTTGAGTCTGAATTTGTACGAGAAAGGAATGAGAGAGTTCATTGAATAAAGGAGAGGGAAACTCCAGTGGGGAACCAGAGACCCTGATTGTAGCCACCAGGGAGTCACTGTGCAGAAAGAAGAGGCCCCAGACGAGCTGGCTGATTTTGTACTGTAAATGGCCCTGCAACACCTTGGGACCAGATAGCTGCTGAGGACTGGGCAGCTGCTCTGGTTTGTCTTTCATGCTCCAGAAGAGTTTTGGGGTTCTGTTGTCCTGCTTGTCACCCAGTGATTTGAATGTATTCCCCAGAGAATCCAGGGAAGAGTCTGATTTCTTCTTTTCTTTTTCTTTCCATGAATTCAGTTCTTTTCTCTTGGTGATTATTATGACCAGTAGCTTGTCGACGTTGGAGTTGATCAAAGTGGGGCCACCAGGCTCCGTCTGCCTGTGTGTTGGGTCTCCCCAGAATGAGGCCTCTGGTAGCCTGAGTGAAAAATATTCTGGCTGGGATTGGCCATGTGACAAGGTGAGGAAGCACAAGTCCTTGGCAGTCAGCTCCCACCAGGAGCGAGCTGAGATGGGACAGCTCAGGTAACCAAGGCTCAAGATCACTGGGACGGAAAAAGTCAACCAGCTGCTGTTATGTTGACACAAGCTCTGTGGGATGGAGCCCAGCAGGAGTGCCATCCAGTGACCCTGAGAAATAGCCAGGCAACAGACTGCTGGAGGCAGATGGGAGGCCACAGGGTCCGGGGGTTGTGATGGGGCAGAGGCAAGCACGAGTGGCCAGGTTGAGAACTTGTTGAGGGGAAGCAAAGGCTCTGGTGCCTGAGAGGCACTCAGGGGTGAGTGTAACCCAAAAGTAACCAGTGAGGTTGTCGGGCCTGGTGACAGGGTGGAGGCCACATGCAGAGGACGCTTGGCCAAAGGAGCAGGGGCAGCAAGTGGGGACAAGGTGACGGGAGCAGAATCTTCCACATTCTCCCTGCACGGCTGGTGGGCTCTGGCAGGTGCTGGTTTGCACACCTCAGCTGGAGGGTCAGGGATCTCCGCCAGGTGGCTGCAGGAGACAGGAGGCAGGTGCTGTAGCCAGGAGCAGAGGGGCCAGGAGTGGCACCTGCACCTAGGTCCCCTCCAGTGCCCATGCACTGGCTTCACAAAGCTCCTGCCACCCACCCCTGCCCCAGGGCTTTAGTCACATCCCATCCTCTTCCTTGGACTCCCATCCAAAGTTAGTATGAGGCCCTGGGGTCACATCACAAGCCCTGGTAGGAAGGAGGACATGAGAGAGAAGGGGAACGTTCCTCACCTTTGCTGACATGAGATCAGGCCCTGATCCTGATTCGGTTCCCCCAGGCCATCTCTACAGGCTGAAATCAGGAGACTGGGTTATGGTGGAGGGAGGTGCCTGGGGATCTCACAGGAGGCTGAGTGGAATGTTCTTTAAGGGCACACCTTAGGAAATTGGACCGTGGAGCCCCAGCATCAGTGTCCAAGGCTATGTGATCTTGGGCAGTGACAGTAAGGGGCATGGATTGGCATCTCTTTGTCATTTACAGGGTGCTTCCAAGTCCAGTAGCACCCCATGGTCTTCACAACCACCCTCTGGGAGAGGAAGGACAGGGTCATCCTAAAGAGAATTCAGCCTTGGCAAATTTAAGCAGCATGCCCACAGTTGGGCCCGAGGCCCCACCTCCAGATCCAGGCAGTGTTGGTCCACTAACCCCCACCCCTGGCCCTGCTGGGCAGCACCCCTTCCCTGGCCCACCGTGGCTGCCTTCCCGGCCCAGAATCTGAGAAGTACCCCAGGTGCTGATCTTCTTCCCAGGACCCTCCCTGTCAGGCCTCTGTAACAACATCCTCAGAGATGTGTCCCTTGTTGCTCAGGGACAGTGCGCGATGTCAAATTACCTCCAGGGCTCCAGCAGAAGGGCAGAGCCTTCCCTTGCAGAGCGCCACTCTTCCTGCTCCTGCTGCTCCTTGTCTCCACCCGATGCTGAGAGACAAAAGAGGAAAGGCTAGGATGAAAATGTTTCCTGTTTTCCTTCTGTGAAAAATGCAAAGAGGAACTTTCTATGTGAGATCCACTGTGGTTGTCCTCAGTTCCTCTGGAAACCCACAGGCTAGACCTGCATGTTAGCTGCCAGGTAGGATTCTGCCTCCAAAGGCTGGAGTCACCTCCAGCCTCTAATGGGAGGCTGTCAGGGGCCCAGCAAGGCCCTCAGAAGAGCCCTACGGAGATAAGACCTGGCCCGAGGCGCCTGCTGTAGGAAGGGACTGGTGAGCCAGTGCTCAGGGTCCGTCCTCCCACGGAGATCTCAGCTCTCTCAGCAATCCCATCCTCAGCTGCTGAGTCTTGGTATTTGGCCTTGCCCTGGCCCCTCCAGCTCAGCAGCACAGCTGGTCTGAGAACTTTGGACAGAAACCCTAGTGCCCACTCTTACCCCTGCCCTGCCCCGCCTGTCCTTAGAAGGATGGTGTTCTAATCTTTCCTGACATTTCCCATCTCAGGAGTCTCTGGGTGATTTGGAAAAGTGGAAATAGTAATAAGAAGTTAAGGGAGATTCACTGTCTGTTGAGTCTGGGCAGAGGGTTGCTTACCTTCCTCACGTTCCTCAGTTTCCTTGGTGGTGGTAAGGATGGATCCTTCTGGGTACAGGGGGGTAACAGGAGGAAGTGCCTCAGCCCACCCAGGAAGGCAAGGGTGATATCCACCTCCCAGGAAGTGGAGCTGGGGCTCAGCCATGTGGCACTAACGCTATTCAGAGTGAAGAGAAAATTCTCCATCTTCTGAATCACACTGCTGCCCTCAGGCAACTGAGCTTAGGGCTGAGGCCTGCATCACAGAGCTGTGGCCTCATCACAAAGGGCTCCTGAGGGTGGGGGAGGGGTAAAAAGAGGAAGAGGCTGAACCACACCCCCTCCACTCCCCCTGCCCCCGCAGGTCCCTCCATCCTCCTGGGCCTTCTAGATCCCTCCTTCCAACTCCGCCTGCTCAACCTGTCACAGTTAAACCTCATCTACTTTCTGTTCTTTCCTCTTGGAACCCAGATATTGCTTGTTTCTTCGAGATCTCTGCTTGAGCTCCATCAGTTTCACAGTTTTTGCAAATTCGTAGTTGTCCCTGAAATTTTCATTTCCTAGGGATTGTTACTCTCGAGATCTCCTGTACCTGCAACCTCAAATTTTCCACATAATATGTTCTTGCCTTCCGTTAACTCAGACATAGAACTTAAATTCTTTTATACTTTTGGTTTATTCGAATAAAATTTTTATAATTTTTGTAGCAATTCATCTTTATTATCTTCAGCTAGAGGGACTTAAAAAATACTTTATTACAAAAATTCAGAAGGCTAAATAAGTGTAAAAAATTGAAATAATGAAAGCTTCAAAGAATTTTTTTTATATATTTCTAGAATTTTTGCTTCTAAACCCAATTGAAGTTAAACTGCACAAGAAATTTTGGAACATTTTGTACATGCACAGGCACGAACGCCTGCACACAGACACAAACAGACACACACAGAGACACACAGACACACACACACACACACACACGCACGCACGCATGCACAGTTTGATAAATCAATCCAGTATTTTCAAATGTAAGAATCAAGCATGTCTTTCAATTCCAAGGATTTCCTTTAGTATTTCTCGTAAGGTAGGACTGCTAGCAGCATGTTTTTTAGTATTTGTTTATTTGAGAATTTTTTTATTTTGCCTTCGTTTTAAAGGGTCAATGTTCTGGACATGGAATCCTTGGTTGACAATTTTTTTTTCTTTGAACTTTAAAACTGCCATCTCACTACCTTCCCCCCATTGTTTCTGACCAGAAGTCAGGGGTGAACCTTACGGTGCTCCTTTGTAGAAGGAGAGAATTTTTTTCTCTTGCTGCTTTCAAGATTCTCTCTGTCTTTCCACAGTTTTTCTATGCTGTGTCTAGGAGTGGATATATGTGTTTTAATTTTATTAAGGGTAAACATTGACTTTATAGTATAGTGCTTTAAGTCAAATTTGGTAAGTTTTAAGCTGTTATTTCTGCAAGTGTTTTTCCCTTTTCTCTTCTTTCTTTCTGAGACTCATTTTCCACATATGTTGTGGTGCTCAATGATGTCTCAGGTTATTTTTCTTCAATCACTTTTCTGTTTGTTCTTCAGATCGTGCAATTGCTATTAATGCATCTTCAAGTTTACTGATTCTTTCTTCTGCCACCTCAGATTTGCTGTTACATCCCTCAGTGAGAGTTTTATTTGTGATTATATTTTTCAGTGGCAAAATTTCTGTTTTTTTTTAACAAATAATTTCTAGGGTTTCTGTGTTTGTTGAGCCGTTGTCATTCCACTTTCTTTTGGTTATTACCTGTGGTTTCCTTTCCTTCCTTTAAGTACTTACACTCGCTACTTTGACGTCTTTATTTGCCAAATACAACACCTGGGTACACTTAAAGACAGTTTGTGCTAATCATTTTTTATTGTTTCTCCACATGAGTATGGATAAATATTTCCTTGTTTCTTTTATGTTTTGTGAATTCTCATTAAACATTGGATGTGTTAGATAAAATATCGTAGGAACTCTGCATTCTGATTTTTACCTCCTGAGAGTCGTTGTTATTGTTTTGTTTGTTGAGTAACTTGCCTGTAGTAAATCTGTGAATTCTGTTAGCAATGTATAGCCACAGGGGTCTCTGCTCAAATTTTTGTTCTATTTTTCTTGTTAGGCATGGCTTCCCAGGAGTTAATCGTTTATCTGCATGCATGGTACTTGGTCAACAGCCGTGTGAATTTGTGCACAGACACCTTGAGTCAGTGAATCTGCCACTATTTGCTGATGATCTGTGTGTGGACAGGGAGTACATTCAGAATCCCAGCGTCCCTGGCTGTGCCTTCTACTGGGCTCTCCTCCTGCTTCGTCTTCTCTGCACACAAACTCAGCTCCAGCATTAGTCAGGGACGTATGGGTGGTTTGGGCAGGATCTGGTCTCTGATGAGACTAGTGGAGATGCTGGTCCTTCCTGTTGGTTTTCAGCAAATCACCAGTTTGTCTGAAAATTCTCCAAATCATATGAGTCCCTCTGGCTGTGACAGCAGAGCTGCTGGCTTCCTGGCTTTCCCCAGCCTGACTGAACTACCAAACCAACAGAGCTGTGGGGCCTGCGGGCACTGTTAGCAGACCCCGAGGGAATGCCACAGCCTTGAATTGTTCTGACTTGTAGTTCAGTAGTTGTCATGAGTCATCACTTCTTAGTTTATTGTAATGTTTTGGTCAATTACCAGAATACTGAATTTGGTCAATTTCAGAATACTGAACTTGTTGCTGTTGACAATTTTGTCCAGCTTTATACTTGCTCTTTGGGAAGAGAATTTGTTGATATCTTTCATCCCATCACCCAAAACTAGTTTTCCCCATGGGTACCCCATCCTGATGTTGTGTTTTTCTTCATAGACTTTCTTTTTTAGAGCCGTTTCGGGTTCACAGCAAAATGGAGCAGTAAGGACAGAGAGTTCCCACTTTATACTTGGTCTTTGGGGAGAGAGTTTGCTGGTATCTTTAATCTCCTCATCCAAAACTAGTGTTCTTCATAGGTATCCCATCCTGTTGTGGTGCTTTGTTTTGTTTTTTTTTAAGTAGACTTTATTTTTTAGAGCAGTTTTAGGTTTAGAGTGAAATTGAGTGGCAAGTACAGAGAGTCCCCACTTACTGTGTCCCCTGCACATGCCACCTCCCTGTGTGTTGGCTTCCCACACAACGACTGATGAACCTGTGTTGATGCAGCAGCATCAGCCAGACTTCACAGTGTACATTAGGGTTCACTCTTGAGGTTGTACATTCTATGGGTTTGGACACATGTATGATGACAGATACCCACCACTACACTATAATTCAGAGTATTTCCACTATCCTAAAAATCATCTGTGCTCTTTTTATCCCTCCCTCCCCCAACCCCTGGCAATCCTGTATTTCTTTTACTGTTTCATAGTTCTGCCTTTTTCAGAATGTCATCATAATTTTTCAGAACAAAAGAAAATATGCTTTTAAATCTACACTATAAGTATATTTTTGAAAATTAAACTTTAAGGTATAATGAAAACCCTTTGTAAAGTATAAATAGAAGAGCATTTTATTAAGCCAGTAAATGAATTTAAAATAGTAACAATAAAATATATCTAGAGCAAACATGTTTATGGATGGCATATTAAAAACTTTATGTGAAATTTGGAATGAAACAAGGATGACTACTATGCCCACTTGTATTCAAAGTTGTACACATGACATCATTGTATATAAACAGAATTCAAAACAGCTATAAAAAAACGATTAGAATTAAGAAGGGGCTTTATGAGATTATTGAACACACAATCAGTGACCTAATATCAATTGAAATTGTACGTACTATCAAGCTTAATTCTTTATCTTCCTGTGAGAGACTCTGGTATTGTGTGTTTCATGATCATTTGAGACTCATAAATGCAAGGCGCATTCATTTGTTTGTAATACTCTAATACTAGCCCCAGTGGCCCGCAGTCTGATATGTAACAACCTTCCCCTCCTAAAGGAACAGGGGCACTAATGCATGTTAGTAGGCTTCCCCAGTGGTGGTTACTAATTCTTTGCCTTTACACCATCTGCTCTGTTTACTGAGGAGAATGAATACATTTCTCCTCCTTGAAGATTTTTGGCTACTTATTGATCACCCCCTCTGTGTCTGGCACCATTGCTCCTGGGACCCCACCAGGGTTCTGCAGGAGGTTTGGCCACTGTGTCCATTGTGACCTCTCATGCTCCTGCATGGAGAAGGACATAACATAACATCTCTACTATTCCTGACCAAAATAGATAAACCGAATTTAATTATAAGGAAACATCAGACAAATTCAAACAAAGGAAATCTTGCAAATTAACTGGCCAATATTTGTGAAATATGTCCAATACAAAGACAGAGGGGCTCTTACAGAAGAAAACAAACAAACAAACAAAAACCATTAAAGGTACATTACAACAAAAAGCAAGGTCTGATCTAGGATTAAAAAAAGAGAAATAGGGCTGAGCCCGTGGCGCACTCGGGAGGGTGCGGCGCTGGGAGCGCAGTAGCGCTCCCGCTGCGGGTTCAGATCCTATATTGGGATGACCGGTGAGCTCACAGCGCTCACTGGCTGAGCGCGGTGTGGCCGGTCTCAAAAAGGACAAAAAAAAAAAAAGAGAAATGGCTGTAAAAAAGATTATCAGGGCAAATGAAATTGAGGGTGGACGATGCATTAGATAATAGCATTGTATCAATGGGACGTTACACAATTTCCTGATTTTTTGCAACTGTACAGTTTTTTGGGGACAATGTTCTTATCTTTAGGAAAAGGAAAACAAATTATTTGTGGGTAAAATGACATGCCATTTACAGCTCATTCTTTAAAATCCAGCAGAATAAAAAATCAAATGGGAAAATGAAAAAAAGGTGAATCTGGTAAAGGGTAGAGAAGATTTTTTTTTGTAAGCCTGAAATTCCATCAAAATTTAAAAGTTTCAAAATTTTTATTTGAGTTCTCTTTGCCCAGAGGGGTCTTTCACTCTCCTGTGACTGGAATCTGGATGTAACAGCAAATTCAAGCAGGAAGACACCCCTCTGTTGTCAAACAAAACACACCCACCACCACATAAAGCCCAGACACCTCTGCTAGTGAAGGGCACATTAAAGGGGTTTTTGAGCTTTTTTTCCTGCGTCATTTTACAGTGATAACAACAGGCAAGTTTTATAAATTAAGGCCTTGAAAAGGTGATTAGATTGTAGGAACCTGTAATAGTGAATGGATTAAAAATGGTGGTCAGGGGTGAGGTTCTCAGGGCTTTAAAAGAAGAGGAGAGGCTCTGTCTCTCTGTCTCTCTGTCTCTGTCTCTCTCTGTCTCTCTCTTGCTCTCTCTGCTCTCACCGTCTTGCAATGTGAGACCCCTGGGTCACTGTCACCACCACCAGATGGACTTTGGACTTCCTACCCTCAGAAACTGTAAGCAATAAATGCCATTTTCTTTCTAAATCACCCAGTTTCAAGTATTTTGTTAAAAGCAACAGGAACAGACTAATACACTGGTGATGGATGGATTTTCAAGTGATAAGAGGGTTGCTTAGTTTGGGATTGTTCAGAAAGGTCTGGTAAGCTCCCTACAAGGTGAAGACCCACTGAATGTCTGATCCACCAAATCATGTCACTGTGTTGAAATCCTACACAGGGTTGGGCCAGTGCGACTGCCAGTCTAATGGCCTCCCAAGTAATCATTTGAACACAAGGAAGGATCTGGCAGAGCATTTGGAATGGGTGGGGGGAGAGTTGCACTTGTGAGCAATTCATTACGTAAAAGGTCACAGTAGTAAAACATTATTGATTTAATATAGCAGAATTTTTTTTTTTTTTTTTTTGTCTTTTTTCCGTGTCTGGCAACGGATCGCAACCCTCAGTGTTGCCCCCGTACTGGACCGGGGACCGGCAACGGGATCGCAAGCCTCGGCGTTGCTCCCGCGCCTCGCTCAGCCAGTGAGCAGGAGCCGGTCTGCATGTGGGATCCGAACCCTCGGACGGGAGCGCCGCCGCGCTTCCCAAGCGGCGCACTATCCAGTGCGCCACCGGGCCGGCCCATATAGCAGAATTTTTAATAGAAGTAGTATAAAGTTTGTTGAACTTGTGTTACGTGATTAATATAATACCAAAGTAATTGACAGTGATTTTTCGAGTTAGCACAAAAATCAAGAAATAGCAATCAAATAAAAAGACTAACCTTCTAATCATATTATTCATGGTGCTTAATACATGATATTACACTTATAAAAATTATCTTATATTTATTTTACATTTATATTTTAATTATATTTTAACAGCATATATCAATCTAGTTGTTTTTTATGGGTGATTTAGTATACATTTATCTCAAATTTAAATACAAACAGACACATATGAAATCTCACTAGATCTGCACTATTAGTTAATTAAAATATGAAAATAAAATCAGGATCTGTTCCATACAGTTGGACTTCAAACACGATTTGATTCTCCTGATTTATTTTTCAAGCAGTTGTCCATACGTAAAAGCATTTTTCAAATTAGTTTATATCCTCTCTCTCTCTCTCTCTCTCTCTCTCTTCATTTTCACCTGTCCCCCTCCCTCCTTGTTTCTTTCCTTTTTTCTTCCCACAAATGTTTACATAAGACTTCCATGTACCAGACCATTTTAGGTGCTTGGAATACATTGCAAACAAAAGTGCTTACACATATCACATTCTGACCACAGTTAAATCTTTCCCATCAGGCGAGTTCCACTTCCGTAATGGCAGTTGAGAAGCTCTGCAGGCCTGTTCCCAGTGAAACAAAAATAACAGTTGAAAATCAGGAAAAGCAGAATTTAAAGTTTCTGGAAGTTGCCCTATGAGCATTCAGTAAACATTTATTGAAGAAAAGTCTACGCAATCTTAGTAAGAACAGGAAGACTCTGTGGTTTTTGAGCCATAACTCATTCCCTTTATTTCCCGTGTCCTTCAGGTGAGCAGGTGGGTGTGTATGGCCAGAAAGTTGGGTCTCCCTTTGTCCTCTGCTCTCAGTCAAGGGATATGGAATCTGACCAAGCATTTTTCATCACCTCCTGATCCGTGTCACAGACACTAAGTTTCTGGCAAGTGCGGTGAGGGGTTGGGTGCTTCCTTCCTCCACCCAGGCCCTGCTTATAGAGCAGAGCACTGTCCCAGGCATGGTAGACTGAGAATAGGGTGCCCCAACCACTCTGTCCTAGCTTGCTCATAGGGCCAAGCGTCCATGCTTGGAGAAGCAGATGTAACCCAAAAAGGCCACATTGGCATTCTCATGAAGGGAGGAAGTCAGTCCGCCTTCAGCTGTGGAGACATGACTCGGACAGCCTGTCCCAAGGGGAGGCAGTCCACAAAAACAAAGGGCTCTCCCCAGAAGAACTGATTTTGTTTGAAAAAGACTATGGGGAAGTTCAGGCTTGAGGGCAGTCTAAAAAACAGTAGAGATTTTGGAGTTAAGTGACTAAGGGGAGACTGGACGCTCTATGACAATAACAAGCTAAACTGTAGGCCAGCTGGTGAACCAGAGAGAACCTGGGGAAAAGACAGTCAGTAAGAATCCTATTGGGGTCAGGTCAAACCTCCAAGAGTGACTTCACAGACTCTCCCAGCAAAGGGTCGCAAGTTTCATTAGATAAGACAGCAGAGGAGTTTTATTATGATGTCCCTAGGTACATATTTCTTTTTATTTATTCAGCTTGGAATTCTTAGGTCTCATTGAATCTGTGGAGGGATGTCTTTCATTAGTTATAAAAAGTTTGCAGGCATTATCTTTTCAAGTATTTCTGCTACTCCCTTTCTCCCCATTTCCACCTGAGAGTTAATTTAAATGCATGTTAGATCTTTTCAGTCTCTTACCATCTCCATGCTTCATTCTGGATGCTTTCATCTGATGATCTCTTTGTTCACTAGATTTTTAACAAGATAAACCTGCTGTTAATCCTACTCATTAAGTTTATTGTATTTTTTTTCCCTTCTGGACTATGTGGTTCTTTGATAGTTCTCTGCCAGAGTTTTCAATATTATGTTTTAATTTTTTGAATATAGTAATTATAGCTATTTTGTTTTTTGTTTTTCTTTTTTGGTGGCTGGTCAGTATGGAGATCCAAATCTTTGATGTTGGTGCTTTGGTTTTCATCTAATAATTTCATCTTTTCATGTGCCATTCTTCTCCCACCTTACTTGAAAGTGTGATTTTGCAGTACCTGGCAGCCCTATGGGTCTGTTTTTCTCTTGTCTTATTTGTTGTTTCTGCTGGTTTTTATTCATTTGGTCTCCTTTTGGGCCTAGTTTCTGTGTGTGTTTGCATGCATGCACATCAAGTAGATTACATTTTAAGTATTGGTTGAATAATTTTGAATCTAGGATATTATTTCCAGAAAGGAATTGTGCTTGCTTCTGCCAGACATCTGAGGGAGTGGGCAGACTGGGATCACCTTGGTTCAGTTTGAAGGATAAAGATGAGTTGACATTTAGCTATACTACACTTCTAAGAAAGTGGCTGTTTCCCTTTCCCTGAGCTTCTAAGTTCAACAATTGAGGATCCAACTGAAAGTGAGATGGGTTTACCAGTTCCCCTGTCCCCCTGTCTCCTTACTTTGCCAAGCTTTCAGCCTGTCAGCTGCTGATAGTGTTTGGATGTGTTGTCCCCTCAAAACTCATATCGAAATCTGATCCCCAGTGTGGCAATGTTTGGAGCTATATAGGTCATGGGGTGTGGATCTCTCATGAATAGATTAATGCCCCGAGGGTGGGTAGTGAGTGACTTCTTGCTCTGTTAGTTCCCTGAGAGATCTGGTTGTTAAAAGGGCCTGGCACCTCCCCTCTCCCTCTCTTGCTTCCTCTCTCACCATGTGATCTTGTACCTTGCAGCTGGCTGCCTGCCGCTTTCCACCATGAGTAGAAGCAGCCTGAGGCTTGCACCAGATGCAGCTGTCCCAGAATCGTAAGCCAAATAAACCTCTTTTTCTTTATAAACTACTCACTTTCAGTATTCTGTTACAAGCAACAAAAATGTACTAATACAGAAAATTCGCACTGAGAATGGGATGTTGCTGTACAGATCCCTGAACATGTGGAAGTGGCTTTGGAACTGAGTAACAGGCAAAGTCTGGAGGAGTTGGAGCACTCAGAAGAAGACAAAAAGATAGTGGAAAGTTTGAAACGTCTTTGAGGTTGACTAAATGGTTGTGACCAGCATGCTGAAAAAAATATGGTTAGTAAGGGCCATTCTGAGAAGATCTCTGGTGTAAATGAGAAGGGACTTAGTGGAAACTGAGGTAATGATCATCCTTACTATGAACTGTCAAGGAATGTGGCCGCATTGTGTCCATGCCCTAGGACTTTGTGAAGGTGGAAGTCAAGAGATTGGAACCAGAATATTTGGGAGAAGAAATTTCTAAGCAGCAAAGAATTCAGACAGCTGCATGGCTACTTGTAACAGCCTTTGCTCAGTTATGGCAGCAAAGGCATGATGGAAAGCCAGAATGTATACTTAAAAGGGAAGCAAAGCAGAGAGATTTGGAAAACTTGGAGCCTGGCCATGTGGTAGAGAATGAGAGAACATATTTAGGAGAAAAATCCAATGGTGCAGCAGAGGGACTGATTACTGAAGACATTAGCATGGCTGTGAGGCAGCCAGGTGCTAATAGCCAAGACAATGGGAGAAAGGCCATGAAGGCATTTCAAAACTCTGGAAGCGTGCCCCTCCCATCACAAGCCCGGAGGCCCAGGAGGAGCAAATTGTTCTTGAGGACAGACCCTGGGTGCCACTGCTCTCAGGAAGCTGCTCCCTGCATCCTGGCCGCTGTGGCAGGAGCAGCCCTACCTCAAGTGGCCCCAAGTTTGGTTTGTGCAACAGCTCTTTAGAGCACAAGCTGGAAACCTTGATGGTGTCCACGTGGTGTTAAATTTGCAGGCGAGCAGAACCTGATAGCAATGGAGGCATGGCAGCCTCTACCCAGATTTCAGAGGATGTATGGGAAAACCTGGATCCCAGGCAGAGACCTGCCACAGGGATGGATCCTCTGCAGAGGCTATCTACTAGAGCAATGCAGAGCAGAAATGTGGGGTCAGAACCCCCAGAGAGAACCCCCAGCAGGGCATTGTCTACTGGAGCAAAGGGAGCTGGGCTGCCACCAGGCCCCCAGAACTGTGGGGCCACTGGCAGCATGCAATGCCCGCCTGGAAAAGCTGTAGGTACCAATGCAGCCCAGTGGGATGCTCCCATCAGAGCCATGGAGGTAGGGCTGCCCAAGGCTTTGGGGGCCCAAGTCCCGCATTGTGCCCAGGATGCAGGACTTGGAGGCATAGATTATTTTGGAGCTTTAAGATTGAATGTGTGCCCTGCTGGGGTTTGGACTTGTTTGGGACCTGTTTCTCCTTCTGACCTCTTCCTCCCTTTTGGAATGGGAACATGTCCCCAACGTCTGTTCCACTATTGTATCTTGGGAGTAGATAAATTTGTTTTTGAATTTTACAAGTTCACAGCTGGAAAGAGTTTTGCCTTTTGTCTCATGAGACTTTGGACTTTAAGTTGCTGGTGGAACAAGCTAAGACTTTTGGGACTGTTGGGGTAGAATGATTGTATTTTGTACATGAGAAGGACATGAGTATGTGAGATGGACAAGTTTCTTAGGGCCAGAGGTGGGCTGCTAGAGTTTGGATATGTTGTGCCCCAAAGCTCAAGTTGAAATCTGATCCTCAGTGGCAGTGTTGGGAATTTTTTAAGTCATGGGGGTGTGGATGTCTCATGAATAAATTAACACCCCGGGAGCGGGTAGTTAGTGAGTTCTTGCTCTGTTCATTCCTGTGAGATCTGGTTGTTAAAAGGGCCTGGCACCTCCCCTCTCTTTCTTCCTTTCTCACCGTGGGATCTTGAACCCTCTAGCTGGCTGCATGCTGCTTTCCACCATGAGTAGAAGCAGCCTGAGGCCCTTGTCATATGCACCTGTCCCAGAATCTTGAGCCAAATAAACATCTTTTCATTGTATGTTACCCACTTTCAGGTGTTCTGTTACAAGCAACAGAAATGGACTAAGACAGCTGCCCTTAACATTTGATGTGGCAGGGTTAAGCTGCCCGTAATAGCTTTATTCCTAAAACGGAACAAAGGTGATCCCAGAGTGCCCACTCCCTCAGGTGCTTGGCCAAAGCAAGTATAGGTCCTCTCTGGGAATATCATCCTAGACCCCAAATTATTGCCCACTCCCTCAGGTGCTTGGCCAAAGCAAGTATAGGTCCTCTCTGGGAATATCATCCTAGACCCCAAATTATTCAAGCGGTCTTTAAAACGAAATCCACTAGATGTGCGTGCACACACGCACACACACACACACACTCACACACACACTCACACACACGGTTGCTCTTAGGAATAAAAGTGAATCCAAATGCAGAGTTTCCCTCCCTAGGTCCCGCCTCAGTGATGTTTCGTGATCTATTATGTTCTGTGATGCTTTTAAGCATATGTTCAGTGTGTGTGTGTTCAAGTCTCTGTCATTGAAGTTTGTAGTATCACATCAAGAAAATAGTGGAAAAGAACCTCCTTTGTCTCTTTGACATACTCCAATATTCTTTGATGGCTTCCTTGCTTCTGCTAGGGAACAAGATGTTCCAAGTGACTCATATATTTTCTGCGCCTGACCTGGAATTAGCCATTTCTGTGAGAAACTCTGGTTCCTGGTAGTTTTTCTAGGGGTGTTCTTTTAAATTTTATTTTGATTTTGTAGCTGTCAGGATTGTCTAAATTACTAGTCCATTTTTAGCAGGAGTTGGCTATTCTTTACATGATGTTTTCAGGCGGTCTTTACAAACCCATCAAGGACCCGGAGGGATTGCTTGTTATTCATGGTTTTAGGCAGAGGTGGTTATGGTATGGACCTTTGGCCAATCTGGTGAAACCTATGGATATCTTTTCCCCCGTAGGCTTCTCAGCTAATGGTAACCACCTCTCTACACTCTACTTCCATGAGATCAACTTTTTTAGATTTCCCCATAGCCGTGGGTCATGAAGTATTTGTCCCTCTGTGTCTGTCTTATTTCACTTAACACAGTTCCTCCAGCTTCATCCGCATTGTTGCAAATGATAGGATTTCATTCTTTTTTATGGCTGAGTAGTACTGCATTGTGTATACTACATTGTCTTTATCCAGTCATCCATTGATGGCACTTAGGTCGATTCCATATCTTGGCTATGGTGCTTAGTGCTGCAGTAAATATGGGAGTGCAGATATCTTTCAGACATACTGGTTTCATTTTCGTTGGGGATACAGTGGTTCTCCCTTATCCTTGGGGGATATGTTCCAAAACCCCCAGTGGATGTCTGAAAGCGCAGATAGTAACAAAGCCTATATATCCCGTCCTTTTTCCTACAAATATATACCTATGCTAAAGTTGAATTTATAAATTAGACACAGTAAGAGACTAATATGAATAATAAAACAGCACAATTATAACAATGTAGTGTAGTAAAAATTATGTGAATATGGCCTCTCTCTTTCTCAAGCTATTTTATTGTACTGTACACAACTATTTTCAGACCTTGGTTGACTGTAGGTAACTGAAACCGTGGAAAGTGAAAGCATGGATAAGGGGAGACTGTTGTATACCTAGTAGTGCAGTTGCTGGATCCAAAGTAAATGTTTCTTCTATCATACACGTGGAACCCTTGTGATAACAATTTTAAGACAACTTGTTGACAGCCCAAACTTCAGTTTATTTTTGACATGTTTGGCTACTAATGCTTTTGTGTACTTCTCCATTAGTGATGCAGTATTTTTGGTTAGAGATCTTTAGAAATCTTTTTTATGATATATATATATATAAAGCACTGTTTAGTGATAGCAGCTGGCAACCGATATTTTGATATGTAGCTTCTACATTGTGGCTTTTACTGCTTTCATATTTGAAATGTTGAATATCCATTTCTCAATCTCTTTGGAGACAATACATTGCTATTGATTTTTTGTGGAGCCCTACTCCCTTATGGGAGAAATCTATGTGTTTATTTTTAAAATAGACAAATTTGTCTCAGCAATGCTACTTTGCAGTCTTTATGACGTTGACTATTTATTTTAACTTCTGTGCTGCAGTATGTCAGAAGACAAAATTGCAACACATTTAGTTTAAAGATCTTAATTGGCTTTTATTTGTGACTCTAGAATTGGGCAACACCTCATTCCATCCAATAGACTGAGTGTTTCAGTGAGCTGAATAGAGGAGGTTGGCTTTCTAGATGGAAAAGGTCTACGGAAAGGAGAAACAAGAAAAATCAGATTGGTTGTTTCAAAGTTATTTTCCTTGTAAAGGTTAGAACAGAGGCGACTCCCTTATCATCCTGCTTAAAACTGGCCTGTTTGGGGATTTAGCTATTATCTCTGTCACCTGATTTCTTGGTAGGTTAGATAAAGAGCTTAGTTGTGGCTTTAGTGGCATGGAACTTCAGCATGAGTAACTCCATTTCGATTTGGTGTATTGGGCCTAGTGCAGGAGCTCAGTCCAAACCTTAGCTTCCTGTGACCCTATCTTCTTGTCACCCTACTCCCTATATGAATGGGGGGAGGTGACACAGCTGCCCCAGCACATCCATCAGGGTGTGACATCTCAGGACACGGGGCTCCCATGGGCTTTCCTGAGCCCAGCTTCTCACAAGGCCTTTCCAGCAACTACTTCAGCTTCACCAACTGGGTCAGGCTGAAAAGGCAAACACGTATTTGGAGCTAGAAAGTCCCATTCTGGGCTGGCTGGTTAGTGCAGTTGGTTAGAGGGCAGTGTTATAAACACCGAGGTCAAGGATTCAGATCCCCATACCATCCATCCAGTCTCCCCTCCCCACCCCCCAAAGTCCCATTTCTGAAGGGTATACTTTAGAAGTTTTTTTTTTCCCTTGAGAAACTTTCCCAAATATAACCCGTCAACCAACTCCTAACAACAAGTAGATGTGATGTGTAATTAACAGTTTTACTGAAATAAATTGTAAAACTTGGTTGTGAAATCTTTAAGTTCTCCTAATATCTCTATGACAGTCATAAGCTATTCAATTCTAAATGTATATGTTATAAAACTTGAGTTTGTAAATTCATGGGTGCGTGAACTTTAATTTGATTTAGAATGCTTTTTAAGCTGGCTGATCTCATCTGTGCGGTCACTTCTACGTGTATATTCGGCATCCTTTATGTCTGTTTCATTAACAGGTGCCCTTACTGGGAAGAACAGGGCGAGAATCCTGGCCCTGGCCCCTTCGCTCCCTGTCAAGCATGAGAGCCTGTTCATTGGCTCTAACTTGGCAGGGGGCGGGGCCTCCCAGACCAGCTGTCAGTCTCCCGCTCACCAGGTGAGCGGAGCCAGGCCCCGCCCCGCCCCGTCGCGCCTGCGCAGTGCGGCCGTTGGCGCCAGGAGCCTGGGCTATAGAGCAGTTGCAGTTCGGCAGGAGCGCTGCGTGCAGCGGCGAGTCCTTTGCGCTGCAGCAGCAGCAGCAGTAGGCGGCGGCGGAGCAGACGCGGGGACGGCGGCGCGCTCGGGGGTCTGCGGACGGCGGCCTCGGTGGCCGGCAGGTGAGGCCCATGCGGGGCGGGCGTGGGCTGTGAGGGGCTCGG